>NW_027499319.1:0-50856 GCF_021521415.1 Bidens hawaiensis
TTCTAAGAAGGTTGTATAGGAATGTCATTAGTCATAGTTAGATGTTAATAGCGATAGCATGTGATACTTTCATCAATAGGTCTTATTGGGCCTTGTTGGTGTTAGTGGCCCATTATAGCTTTTTTTCATGTCATAGTCGTTCTAATGGGCCATATTAGGGCTTGTAATCTCTTTGTGGCCTATTATGGCATGTGATATGTAATATTAGATATTAAGGGTTATATTGTGTTATAGGGAGTCATATTAGACCATAATAGACAAAAACAAGTCATACATGTCCTAATGGGCCATATTGGGCCTTGAAATCTCTAATGGCCCACTATGCATATAATTTTAAATTGTGTCTTAAGAGGTACAACTCGCCTAACCCGTCGATATACATTAAACATAGGGGTGGCAAATGAGTTAGGTTGGGTCAAAACGGGTTATGGGTCGGAACGGGTCAGGGTTAAAAGGTTCGGGTCATAACGCGTCCGAGTGAAAATGGATCAAGGTCGGAACGGGTCAAAACAGGCTTCAGGTCTTTTTTTAAACAAGAACAACGGAGGAAATTTTTTAGTTTTATCATTAAAGTTCATGTTCCAGTCCAATTCGTTTCAGCACTTAACAACCCATTTTGCAGCAAACAACAATGTAAATAGCTCGTTTCAGCGATTTTTTCAGTCAGTTTCAGCACTCAACAGCTCGTTTTAACAGCAAACAACATGTTAAACAACTCGTTTCAGCAAGTTTTCAATTCGTTTCAGCACGTAACAGCTTGTTATTACAGCAAACATGATGTTAAATAGCTCGTTTCAGCGATTTTTCAGTCCGTTTCAGCACCTAATAGCTCGTTTCAGCACTTAACAACTCGTTTTTACATCAAACAACATGCTAAACAGCTTGTTTCAGCGACTTTTCAGTCCGTTTCAGCATTTAACAGCTCGTTTTAACAACAAACAACATGTTAAACATCTCGTTTCAGCAAGTTTTCAGTTCATTTTGGCACGTAACAGCTCGTTTTTACAGCAAACATCATGTTAAACAGCTCGTTTTAGTTATTTTTCAGTCTGTTTCAGCACTTAACAGCTTGTTTTTACAGCAAACAACATGCTAAACAGCTCGTTTCAGCATTTTTTTATTCCATATCTGCACTTAACAGCTCGTTTTAACAGCAAACAGCATGCTAAACAGCTCATTTCAGCATGTTTTCAGTTCGTTTCAGCATGTAACAGCTCGTTATTACAGCAAACATCATGTTAAACAGCTCGTTTCATCGATTTTTCAGTCCATTTCAGCACTTAACAGCTCGTAGCACTTAACAGATCGTTTCAACGTGTTTTGACCAGTTTTGCAGCAATTCAGCAATAAAAAATCAGTAGTTCAGCTCGTTTTTTGCCCGTTTCAGCAGGTTACATAACCAATACTTCAAAACGTTTTGTGTTTTCAATCCAGAAAATAAGTATAGGCAAACGTTTAGTGTTTTCAAAACAGTATGCAAGTATGTCCGTGTTTTCAATCTAAAACCTGGTGTCGCGTGTAACAGAGTTTTCTCAAAACCAAATGAATGCATCTTACTCGCTAACTGTTACCTAGTACAAGTGTTTTAAGTTATGAGAGTATGTTCAACAACACATGACTTAAGACCCACGTATGAACTCACACACAAACACAAACTTGACCCGACGAATCGTTGGTGATAATAAGTAATGTCAACAGTACCTGAAGTCCTAACATGTATCCACACATCATATCATGGCAAAGCAACCAAATATTCATCATACAACTGTTAACTTATGATCATTCAGTTCACGAGACAGATTCTGGCATGTACAAACTGATTTTATTCACAAAGAAAAGATTAAGGGTAAATTCTACAAAATTTACGATAGTATGATATATGAATTAGGTTTCTCAAACAATTTTTATTATATTTTTCTCAAGTATAGAAAACTCACAATAATTCAACCATTACAGATAGGTACTAATAGTTCAGTAGATTGCGCAACAAAAACTAGTTTAATGGTTCTATCAACTCATTAAACCAAATTGTGTAAGACCAATTGGGTTATCTTTTAAACTGATAATACTAAGTTCCAGAAGTGAAACCATCCCGTTTGGGTTTGTCATTAGGGAGTTATGGTTTTCGAAAAATGGACCAGAATATAACTCCCCGAATCAGATTTGACATATGTTTTTGTAAAATCATAAAAGGTATTCAACACTCATCCAAAAATTAAAAAGTTTACCTTTCTGGAAACTAGACTCAGAATGATATATCCTAAAATCAACAATCGATCAATAATCATCGTTTAACAGCGAGTTACAGACCAATCAATAATTTAGAACGATTTTGTCAGCCAACTATTCTCAACAAAATTCAAACCCTAACATGTTTATGACATCACTAGGGTTCTAATTAATAATGTTAAAAACCCCCGTTAGAAAATATAAATTCAACAATGATAAAAAGTAAAGATTCAAAAACGTCACTTGCAACTTGTATCAAGATTGTTTAAATTAGAACGAATACTAATCGATTAAATCCAAGACCTATTTGCTTACATTCAAACCCTCGAACACCAAAATTTCTCAAAATTAAAGTATAAATCACCTACCTAACCAAGATGAGCTTCAATCGATGTTAATGAGTGATGAAAGTATTAGCAGCAGGTGATGGATTAGGGTTCAGATTGGTTACTGAAGGGTGGATGTCTAGTTGGTCACACAAAAGAATTAGAATGTGGCTATTAATTATCAACAGTCACACTTTTGTTTTAAGGTAACTGTTAGCTTTAAGCCATACATAAAAATTTATAAGTGGCTATAAAATAATGCTTTATGGTCACATAAACCCGTAAGTGTGACCATATGTATAAGCTTTTAGCCACATATGAAACAATTAAAGTGTGGCCATTAACTACTAACGATCACACTTTTTGTTTGTTGTCATCATTAACTTTTAGCCACACATAAAACTTATAAGTGGCTAACAAACAATACTCTATAGTCACATATACCCGTAAGTGTGGCCATATGTATTAGTTTTTAACCACATCGTTATCAAACTACTGTGAGCGTAGATCATATTTGGCCATAATTTACTAAGTGTCGCTCGTAAATGTCATATTTTTTATGAAAGTGTGGCTAACGGTTTCGAACAACTGTGTTTTTTGTCATACGAATTGAAAAAGTGTGGCTAAAGGTTCCAACAGGTGTGATTTTTTGTCACAAAAATCTAATTTATGTGGCGAAAGGTTCAAACAGGTGTGTTTTTAGTTCTAACAGGTGCGTTTTTAGTCACACGAATAACAAATGTGTGACAAAAGCAACCTTTAGCCACACATTTAGACCGAGGTGTGGCAAACCGCCCAGAGCATGTGTGTGGCCAAAAGCCAATATTCACGTAGTGAACACAGTTCTAAATATAAGAGTTAATTAAAACTTTCGCGGAATAAATAAATCTTCGATCATTCATTACAAACATTCAAACTTGTCTTTAAAAGCATAACATAAACCATCTTATTTAACATCATGACAAATCTTTTTGCAGATGCCGGCTTCTGTAGATTCTGCCATGTGTCTTGCTCAAGCTAACTGCTTCAGTCTATTAACCTGCGTGCATACTAAGAGTCAGCTACGCTGAGTGAGTTCTAGTTAATTAGGCAACATACAATACATTCACATACTTATATATATACGTGTCCGAAGACACATATTACTTATTTAGCCTGTTACCTTTCTTTCATTCGTACATACATACTTTCTTTTTTTCATACTTTCATTCTTTCTTGTTTTAGCTTACTTATTCATACGTAATTATCCCTACGTTTTAAAGAGCGTTTCGCCCTATACAACCTTCTCACATATTATAAGAGTATGCAACCCTGTAACCTTCGCATATATTATTAGGATATGCAAACCTGTAACCCTCGCATATATTATTAGGGTATGCAACCCTGTAACTGTAACAACTCGATTTTTTCCATATATTATTTGTTAATTGATACCCGACCCGTTTGCGTTTTCGGTAAATTAAATCAATAAAATATTATATATATATATATATATATATATATATTAGTATATTCTTTTAACTTTAATGTATATCCTATATCCATTTTTTTACCCAAACTATAGATTTAAACTCTTTGTGTATCCACACTTGAACATGAGGGGTTATTTTGGAAATGTGTCTAAACATTTTTTATATTATCATCCTAAGATCCAAACCCAAAACCATGTCCATAACCAGACCTGTCTAACTGTATTTGGATTCTATGCCTCACCCATTTGCTTTCTTGTAACCTAATCTATGTAGTATAATAGAAATTGATTCTATAGGATCGTTTATAAGATTAATAGTTAACAACAAAACCTACCAATTAAGTAAAAAGATTTTATATTGATCCTACCAAACATTGCGAAAAACCAATCTAAAACCCGCTAATAAACATACACAATAATCGTCACCGTAATACAATTAAGCTAGCAGAAATCATTCTTATAACCTCGCGATCATAGCCCATCGATTAATTGAATTTTAACAAGCTGTTACCCTTTGTTCGTGATACCTTGTTGGCCGCAACTTTCATGCTCGTCGTTCACCATTGATTCAGACTTATAACTGGAAATTAAATCTTTCAACATTCTCGTTTCAATACACACAACATTAACCCTAAGGATTAATTAGTCCAAAATATAACAGATTGAACAATTGCAGATTTTACGGTTTTGGTTTGAATTGGGGTTTGTGGAGTTCCGTATTTAAGTTTTCATTCTCTCTCTCTACCATATGGCACCCCAGTGCAGCTGGTGGGTGTTTCTGATAAAACTCTTTGAACCAGCCAAGGACGCGGGTTCGAGCCCCTTGGACGCGATTGTTTTTATTTTCTTTTTAAAGGTTTTTTTAAAGGTTTAATAGTTAATTATAATTAATATTAATATCAAATAAACAGTATTTTAATAAACCGACACCTTAAAGTATTACGTTATAGATATTTGGTATATATATATATATATATAATATTCAAGATGCATTATAAGTATATATTGTTTTAAATAAAACCATACACTTTAAATTCACGTTTTCTTGTCTTTCTACATTTTTATAAACTTTTGTTTTCATTATATATGTATTACTTTTAAACTGAAATATTATAAATGTTTTAAATATATTTTTATCGCTAAATTTCGTTAACGATTTAAAATGCATAATTGTTCAAATATTGTTATAGATGCTTATTTAAAAAACGTATATGTTATAATTATTTATAATATAGTACTATATATTTATTTACCCAAATAGTATGTCTCAATTTATATTTACTCAAATCATTTTATTTAATTGATATATTTAATTATTTTATATAGATATTTATATAAATGTATTATATTTTATTAATAATAAAACAAATTATCATATTATAAATAAATGATTAACAATAATGTTGTTTTGCACTAATAATAACAATTGATTTCTATCGATCAATCAATAACATCTCAATTAACTTATATTATTTATAATTAACTTATATTATTTAACTAGAAATCCTTGACGGTATATCCTGAAGGGTTTACTTTTATTATCATCCTCATTTATACTCATTCATTTGATCAGGTGAGTAATCACTCCCCTCTTTTACTGTTTTTAAATCCTTTTGGCGACATATGCGTATTTACAGTATTTATATATTAGCTAGTATTTAAAACCGCAACTGTTAAATCCTTGTGTGTATATCGGTTTATGCCTAACTTTCTATTTGCTTACTTGGTTTATTTGAACGGCATTCGGAGAGGTCCAACATATTCTCAGTCTAGTATGATCATACGACCGTCGTAGTGGCCAGCGTCCGTAGCATTGACAACGGTTTCACCGACACCTCATTTTTGGTAACCAACGCCATTCACATGGCAACGGTTTAGCCCTTTCTTTATGGTTTGATTGATTGTGTATGTGATATGGCTTAACTGTTTATTCTCACAGGAACAGTTCGCATCTTTCTTTATCTATTAAACTTGTGTCTTTCCGCCGTAGGTTGGGTGTGACAGATTAGTATCAGAGCCGAAGGTTTAAGATAGGTCGTTAGTGGTGCCTTAGTAATCTGCTTAGGAGCCCCATACATGCTTATTTGTTTACCTGATGAGTTCTATTTGATTGTTTATATCTTACGTAATTGCCTTGCTAGATTAGGTACTTATGTAACTACTTAGTTAATTGTTTATTTTATTGTTATGCACACACAACTCCGAAGCAATGCTTCGCTCTCAAAATATTTTATTGCTCCGAGACTATGTCTCATTCTCAAAATATTTTTATAACTTCAAGGCTATGCCTTAATTTTAAAATATTTCTGTTGAATTTTATTTAGATTGCCTTTTATTGTCGGAAATTTCCTTGCGAATTTCCTAGCTTTGTTTTTGCTCGTTTCACTTAAAATTAGGGAGTGCGACAAGATTCCCCAACATAGTGGAAATTGTCATGCGACCGACACTTTAAGCCTTTAACGTAAACGGCTAAACGGTTACACCCTTTATTGTGTTCTTTTGTTTTTAAAATGTACAGTCGGGTGTAAAACACATGGGATGCCATGACACGCAAAATGCACATTTGCATAATTTGTTATATTTACGATATTTTGTTGGAACATTATCATCCGTCGTGATACACGAGATGTTTCAACTACTTATGCTTGAGTTCGCTTATTCGTTACTTTGTTTGATCAGGTTAAATCACCATGTAACACTTATGGGCCGACAAATTCAATTGATTCGTTAATTCGTTAATTAAGTTGGGCCATTCAAATTGCCATGTATGCTCATGGGAGGCCAACTAACCCATGTTTTGGTTTTAGTATGTTAATAAGTTGGGGAAATAAAATGCCATGGAAAGCTCATAGGAAACCCAATACATCGAAGACATTCCTTATTTGTTTATTTGATTTTATACGAAACGATTTATGATTTGATTTAATTATTTAATTATTCTATTATTATATTATCCAGTTACTCAATTATTTACTTATTAAATCACTTTTGGAATCAAGATCTATTGATTCGAATTATTCATTTGCTCAAAACATTTTTATCGGTTGCAAATTCCTCATTCATTATGACCCGGTTATCACGAGTAAATCAAAAAAATTTATACACTATTATTAAATTTGTTTTCGTATTCATCTTATCACGTTATTATATTATCAAAACATCTAGTAATTTAAATAATATTATTGCACAACTTAATAATCAAATGGCTTTCTTATACTCATGGTATTATATACATAAACTAATAAACATATTTCAAGTATTTAGCCTCAAATTTTAATTTAACATATCAAACTTTGATAAAACTCATATGAAATCTACCCAACTATCCAAACTTCTCATTAAATCACATATTTATTAATCCTAGAATGTTTTCTCAACATCAAACAACATCAATCATTTAGTCAAGGGATAGCTCTTGCAATCTCTAAAATATAAACTTAATTTCCAAAACATAAATACAATCAATTCAATCTTGTTCATTAACTTCTTCGCTAGTAAAACCAATTCATTTACCCCTACTCATTCTCATAACAACAACAATAACAAACACAAGCCTAAACATACTCTACATGTTGTTGATCAAATTAACAATCAGTCTCAACAAAATCATAGCGTTTCAAACAAGAAACTTTACGTCTAAATTCACATATTACGCTTCACTTGCCACTAGCACTATTCAATTCAATCCTCATATCATTCCGTACCCAATGTAATCGTTCTGTTACCTCGTTAATACTTGCCACGTACCACCAGACGCTCCACAACGGTCTATGACGTCTAATTCTAAAATCCATGCTGCAACTATGGAAATCCTAATCACCTACGCCACATATGTTCTCGATTTTATCATGTTCATCAAGCTCAAGATTTCCAAAGTTATTTTATTAAACCCTACTTTGCAACATAATCAAAATCTTTCCATTCTAATAAATTATTTTTAAGTGATTATACTCATAGAATAATATCTATCTTTTCATTGAAAACTGTTTGCAATACTATGATTTCAAAAAATGTTTAATTTTAATATTAATACTAAAACAACTCAAAAATTTAGTTCATTTTTACTTATATTTATCCCAATGACTATTTTCTACAAATAAACGAAACATATTAAGATTCTTGTTATCTCTAAAAATCATGTATTTTCAAATCTTTTGTAACCAGCACGATGGGACGAGTTATGTGGACAATCCGACGACCTAAGTAATTATAGAGGCCTACATAATTATCGAAGTCCTCGCATAGAAATCATAAAGTGTGCAATTGTGTGTCATAATATAGAATAGAAAGAAGTTGGGATGACGGTACCAATGTAGAGATGATAAGGACATGGTGGATACGCCGCCGGTACATCCTATATATAAGTGTCAATATCGGATTTTAATTTGGAGCGTTGTTTTGACAATTCAAAATTCCGTGTTACGATAAATTTTAAAAGTTATATTTAAAATTTTCTCTCCTTAAGAATTTAATGGTGTTTTTTATAGTATTCTTTAATTTTAGGATGAAATTCCCTATAGTAGGGGGACTTTAACAACTCGATTTTTCCATATATTATTTGTTAATTGATACCCGACCCATTTGCGTTTTCGGTAAATTAAATCAATAAAATATTATATATATATGTATTATTTTCTTTTAACTTTAATGTATATCCATTTTTCACCCAAAACTATAGATTTAAACTCTTTGGGTATCCACACTTGAACGTGTGGGGTTATTTTGCAAATCTGTCCAAACAATTTTTATATTATAATCCTAAGATCCAAACCCACAACCGTGTCCATAACCAGACCCCCGTCTAACTGTATTTGGATCCTAAACCGCACCCATTTGTTTTCTTGTACCCTAATCTATGTTGAATAATATAAATTGATTCTATAAGATCGTTTATAATATTAAAAGTTAACAAACTGACCTACCAATTAAGTAAAAATATTTTAAATTAATCCTACCAAGCATTGCGAAAAACCCGTCTAAAACCCGCTTATAAACATACACGATAATCATCACCATAATACAATTAAGCTAGCAAAAATCATTCTTATAACCTCGCGACCATACCCCATCGATTAATTGAAGTTTAACAAGCTGTTACCCTCTGTTCGTGATACCTTGTTGGCCGCAACTTTCATGCTCGTCGTTTACCATTGATTCAGACCTGTAAGTGGTAATTAAATCTTTCAACATACTCGTTTCAATACATACAACATTAACCCTAAGGTTAATTAGTCCAAAATTCAACAGATTGAACAATTGAAGATTTTAGGGTTTTGGTTTGAATTGGGGTTTATGGAGTTCTGCATTTAAGTTTTCATTATGTCTCTCAACCATTTGGCACCCCAGCGCAGCTGGTGGGTGTGTCTGATCAACCTCTTTGAACCGGCCAGGGACGCGGGTTCGATCCGCCATGGACACAATTTTTTTTATTTTCTTTTTAAAGGGTTTTTTTAAGGTTTATTAGTTAATTATAATTAATATTAATATCAAATAAACAGTATTTTATCTAACCGACACCTTAAAGTCGTACGTTATAAATTTTTGGTATATATACACACACATATATATAATGTTTAAGATGCATTTAAGTATATATTGTTTTAAATAAAACCCAACACTTTAAATTCACGTTTTCTTGTCATTCAACGTTTTTATAAACTTTTGTTTTCATTATATATGTATTACTTTTAAACTGGAATATTATAAAGGTATTAAATATATTTTATCTTTAAATTTCGTTAACGATTTAAAATGCATAATTGTTCAAATATTGTTATAAATACTTATTTAGAAAACGTTTATGTTATATTTATTTGTATTATAGTATTACATATTTATTTACCCGAATAGTGTATCTCAATTTATATTTACTCATATCATTTTATTTAATTGGTATATTTAATTATTTTATTTAGATATTTATATATATGTATTATATTTTATTAATAATAAAGAAAATTATCATATTATAAATAAATGATTAACAATAATGTTGTTTTTTACTAATAATAACAATAGATCTCCCTCGATCAATCAATAACATCTCAATCCCAAACATAATGATGTGTTGTAAAACACACCAGTTTTCCGCACAATTTATCATTGTTTTAATTGCTTATTTATCTAATATTTAATGTTTTTAACTTGTTTTAGTATGATCTTACATGAATATGTATTTTGTAGGTTACGGGTTTAAAGAGAAAGAAACCGAGCTTTGAAAGAGATTTAGAAGCCTTTTATGCATTATTCTTGAAGAACTAAGTTAAAGGCCCGGCCCGTATCCATTTGTGTGAAGCCCATGCATGATTTATTATATTATAGCATAAAATAACAAACCCTAGCAGCCCCTAGAGCTGCTAATCCCAAAATCAGTAGCAGCTCACAAGGAAGAAAAAAGAAAAAAAATAGAAAACCCTAATCTTGGTGAAGAGTTTTGATCACAGCTAACAAGAGGAGAAAGACGAGAAGTTTAGCAGCTGAGTTTACAAGTATTATCAAGTAGTTAAGCATCAAAAGAGCAGCCATTAACATCACATAACATCTCCATATACTTTGGTTTGGTTTATGTTTCATAACTCTCTTGTTTTTTATCTTAAAAGTGAATTGTTTTGCAATTAAGTTGAAGATTGAGTTGTGTATGATCATAATTGATTGTTAGATGATTTTATTTATGTTTTTGGTGATTAATATGATGTTTAATTTGAGTATTTTCTGCCGTCCAAAAGTTATGAGTAGATAATCTTGTTAGTTCTGCCTAGGTTTGATGATTATTGTTCGGTTTTGATGAGTTGATTGGATTGTTTGATCAATATGACTTGCATTGCTATTGAAATTTTGGTTTAATGATGAATTAGGTTGTGTGGGCTGAGAATTTATTGATTTATCTCATAATATCGTGCTTCGGTTAATTGAATTGGTTTTGATTGATAGTTGCATGTTCAAGTCTTTACTTTGTGTTTAGAGTTTGTTTGCGGTAGGTACAACCGTAGGGTTTTGATGACATTATTGATTGATATAATTCTGTGGTTAAGCATCTTCTTTAAGACCGAGAGGTGATAGGAAGTAAAGTCGTCTCATTGCTTTTACTTGTTAGAATTAGGATCGCGCGAGAGCGGATTCGGTTCTTGTCGGGTTTGGGTTCGTGAGCGATTAGTTGGTCTAGTTTGAGTTAAACCAAATTGTTCCTGTATCCTTGGTTGCGTAGTATTCGTTTCCATTAGGGTCGTGTGTCGGTGAGACCGAGAGGAGAGTCGGCATTAGAACACCTTAGCATTCGTTTCCCGGTTTGTTCTTAAAATCAATTAAGTGTAAGTTAGGGTTTGTTAGTGAGACTGAGAGTTGATCTAGCTTTCTTGAGCGAACCTTAGTTGTGTTATCCTTAGATACCGGTGTCGTGAGATCATTCAATCCATTAGCTTGTTTGACCGTCATTATGATTCTTCCCTAGGTGGACGCTTTCTCCATTGTCAGTCACAGTCGTTAAGTTTCGTTAAGTGTTTCGTTAAGTTAAGTTAATTAATTTAGTTAAAGTAATTTAGGTCAAGTAGTTTAATTATTAAAAACCAATTAAAAAATATTATTCGTAGGAAGGTCTTGTCTAGGGTTTAGTGATCATAGGCGTTCTCGCGTGTCCCTTTGTTCGATACTCGGACTTCTTAGGTTTATACTACTTATGATCGGTATACTTGCCGGTTGTGTGTGGATTTATTAGGAGTTTCGTTTTAAATTTAAAGCTTAGTTGCGAGTTCCATAGAAAAAGCATTCATTAGACACAAATCACATAACTCAAATCACATCAAAATCTTACTTGATTAAAGTATGTTATATCATTTATAATTAATTTATATTATTTAACTAGGAATCCTTGACTGGTAATTTTCCCGAAGGATTTACTTTTCTCATCATCCTCATTTATACTTGTTCATCTTATCAGGTTAGTAATTACTCCCCTCTTTTACTGTTTTTAAATCCTTTTGGGAACATATGCGTATTAACAGTATTTATATAGTATCTAGTATTCAAAACCGCAACTGATTAATCCTTGTGTGTATATCCGTTTATGCCTAACTTGCTATTTGCTTACTTGCTTTATTTGAACCGCATTTGGAGAGGTCTAACATATTGTCAGTCTAGTATGATCATAGGACCGTCGTAGTGGTCGGCTTTCGACGCATTGACAATGGTTTCACCGACGCCTCATTTTGGGTAACCAATGCCCATTCGCATGACAACGGTTTAGCCCTTTCTTTATGGTTTGATTGATTGTGTATCTGATATGGCTTAACGATTTATTCTCACATGAACGGTTTGCATTTTTATTTATCTATCATATAGTAAAATTGTTGTGTCTTAAACTGGTGTTTTACTCACTCAACATGTGTTGTTGACAAAAATATATTTTATACACATTTGCAGGTTATCAGCTTGGTTGTGTAGCAAGATGAAGTTCACGTTGAGATGACTTTAGGATAATTAACATATACAAGAATAGTTGGTTTTTGTTGGGACTTATATTTTAGACCGACGCATCGAATTTATATGCGGGTGAAAAATATATTATTTGGTCTCAACCAAGGGTGGATGGCTTGAAGACCAAGTCATGTTAGACTAGTATAAATAGATGTTTTTATTCATTTTTCTAGTATGAGTGACTGTATTGTGTATGTGTGAGATTTAGGGTTTTATCCCTTTGAGAGAGTCTCCGCCTCCAGGATGAGCTCTCCTGGTGGCGGCTGATATTTCTTAATCGATTGTATGTATGAATGTATGTATGAGTGTTTCATCTTAATGAGAATCATTCGGCTAATATTATCATACTACCATTTCTATCTTTTGTGTTTTGATTACAATTGTTCATCCTACTTTATTGTTGATTGTTAATCAAATCAGGCTCTTTTCAATACACCTCATCCGTCCAGACATCTTTCAAGAGTGAATATGAGTGAGATTCGATCCTAACCCTAGATCCGAGCTCCACACCGCTGTTTAATAACGACTATTCACGCTTCCGCACCGGGGTTCGGTTCTCACAGTTTTGTTTTTGTAATTTTCTTTACTCTTGTTGTATTTAAATGTTGTTTGATAATAAATATATTAATTAGATATTGTCGCTTTATAATTTCATGATAGTACCTTGAGAGCCGTGACAATCAGCTTACGCCCCGACATTTCCGTCGTAGGTGTGATAGTAACCTTCGCATATACGGGTGTGATAGTAACCTTCGCATATATTATTAGGGTATGCAACCCTGTAATCATACCTCCATACAACCATACATTTTCTTCTTTATATTAAAATTTGTGTACTTTCAAACATACACTTAATCTTTTCCATAACTTTCATATATCATTCATACATCATTCGTAAAACAATAACATATCAAACTATTAACTGGCGATACATGCAATATCCGAAGTCTGTTCACGTACCGTCAAGCATTCATTCACACATAAAATCATAGAAGGCATACACTTACTACTTAAGGCAAGTGTATTAACTAATCACCTCGAGTATGCACACAACCCCGAAAATTTAACTTGGAAATGGGGCTAGAAACTCACATGAACTCGGTTCCTCAAAGAGTTAATGGTAACTCATTTCTTTAATTGTGCACGGCTAACTGTATAACAATTACACGTATCAGTCAACTATCACTATCCATATCGCATTTCTAGTTTAATGTAATCCCTCAACGAACGGGGGTCCGGTGGCAGGAAGGTTCCAGGGGCGGCAGCCCCTAGCGGGGTCCAAGAGGCAGAGCCCCTGGCTGGGGTTAACGAATGGCCTCTGATTGGAAAAATTTTATTTTCACTAACTGTCTTAACACAATTTTCATTAGAATTCTTAATTTTTATTCGCAATCCCAATCGCTGTAACGAATGGCCTCTAATTAAGCCTCATTCGTTATCCTATTCTCTAACCCATTCGTTATAACGAAGGACTTCATTTGTTATAACGAATGGTCTGATTCATTAAGATATCTTCGTTCTGGTTTCAGTATCATTCGCTATACCATTCGCAATGAGAATGGCTCCATCTATTAAAACGAATGGCTTGATTCGTTGTCCCAACATGACGAATGAACGGATGAAGAATGAAAAAGGTTATTCGTGACTCCTACATGAAGAATGAGGGCGCTTTCGTTACGCATGCATTCTCATTCGTTATGACTACCTAACGAATGACTGGTGATTTGTTCAATTGTAACGAATGAGCATCAATCTTATCCAAACCTTTGACTCAGGGATCAAAGTCAATATCGTCAAGAATAGTCAATTATCACATCTGCGATTAAACCCCAAATCATGATGAAACATCATAATTTTGGTATCAATAGGCTTATAATCATAGCGCCTACATACCCTAATCAACCAAACAGTTAAACACTTCGTTTTTAACAGCGTATTTGATTCATCTATATAATCGGTCCTTCATGTCATTGATTAACCTATCAATTGTTAATGGATTGCACTGTGAATCAGTTCGTTTGATTTGTTTTAACCATATTCATATAGATCTAGGATTACTTAAACAAACCGAACATAAATGAACAATTTTTCGTTATAAATGTACCTTTAACGAATCAGTTTTCACAAACACGTTCTAGGTTTGATGTCGGTTTGGCTCGTTACCATGTTTCAGCACCAACAAGCTCGGGTTTTCACCTTCGGATCTTGGCTCGGGATATAGGATGATGTTCGTGTGTGTTTTTGAAAGTGTAGGCTATGGTGTAGAGATGGATAAAAATGGAAAGGATTAGCGTTTAAGGGTTATTTATACTCCCTAAAGCCCATGGATCTAAGGCCCATTGCATCCATTATTCCATCTATTAAATGTTCAAGCCCACCTTTTATTAGTTTATTTATCTGAACCGATAAACGACATACTATAAAATAAACAAACTTATTTTATTAATTCTTTTTCAAAAGCAGGATGTTAGAAGTCTTCCCTCATTAAAGAAGCGTCTTCCCCGAAACCTAAGTATTACTTAGACAATCCTGGGTAAAACTTGCGCATCTCGTCTTCAACTTCCCAAGTGGCATCCGATCCTTTACGATGCTTCCATATCACTTTCACCAGAGGGATAGCTTTATGACGAAGACGCTTTTTCTTGCGCTCAACGATCTGCACAGGCTGTTCAATGTAGTATACTTGTTCTTCAACCTCGATGTCCACTAATGGCACATGAGATGTGTCATCAACTAGGCATTTTCTCAGATGAGAAACATGAAAAGTATAATGAATTCCTTCTAACTCCTCAGGTAAATCTAGCTTGTAATCCACTTTGCCCACATGATACGATTTTGAATGGTCCAATGTACCTGGGACTCAACTTTCCTCTTTTCCTGAAACGCATAATTTTCCTCCAAGGCAAGAACTTTAGCATCACATGGTCACCAATTCCAAACTCAATTGGTCATCGCCGCCGCTTATCAGCATATGACTTCTGACGATCTTGAGCAGCTTTCATTCTTGCCTTAATCTGATCGAGCCTTGACGGTGTTTCTTGCACAGCTTCCAAAGTTCCAAGCTAGATCGAACCTTGACCCTACGAGCATCGGATGGTGTGTTTGGTGTGCTCGGATCATCGGAGACGATGTTCTCGACTTTTTTGAAACTCGGGTTAATGCGCCGGCTCGTCGAGCGACCGGTGCGGTGGGTGTCCCATTCCATTTCGGGCATACCCTGAGTTTTTCCTAAAAACTTATATGCTTAAACGCTTTCCCGATCCGCTATTCGGTTTGTAGTTCGAAAGTTGGTTAATGCTTTAGATTGATGTCAGAGTCGTTTTTCCCGCTACGCCAACCGCTCACACGCAAGGGCTTGAATATCCCTTCAAATTTTTGGCATTCCGAAGTAACAGCCTTCTAGTGGGTATGAACCGCTTCTTTACCCCAGTAATCTTCCGGTTTCCCTGTTAACGCGATCCAAGATTCAGATACTTTCTTCCAAAATATTCTGACGGCTTGAAACTTAGCTACAAATTAAAATTAATAAACACTAAATAAAGTTATATAAATACTTAATATTAAAAAAAATACCAATGTCGGGATCCTTCGAAACGACGATCCAATCCCTTTCGAGGGCTACTTCCTCGTCCTCTGTCTATTGTTTGTATGGACCACGTTGAGCCATCGGCTCCCCCGGTTGTTTTTATATTGAGTTTACGGGTCGGAATTTAACTTGAACCAGAGGACTATGTTGTTTGAGTCTCCAGCACCGTCACCGGCTGGGTAGACTCGAATGCCGGCATGAGGTAGTTGGCATACATGTTTAAGTTCCGGTCGAGAAAAGAAGACGGATAGTTTAGGTTCGGTTGGTTTCCGGTGTTCGGGATCCATTGCATGTTTACATTCGGTTGGTTTTGCCAACCATGGTATTGACCGAAAGGAGGAAATGGTTGGTTCGGGTGGTTAGGGTTGTTTCTATGATTCATTTTTGTCTGTTTTTTTTGAAGATTTGGTTAATGGTTTGTATGAAATGGATATAAGGTTGGAGAAGAAGAGGTATATATATATATATATATATATATATATATATATATATATATATATATATATAGTTTAAATTTGTTATTTTTTTTAAATTTATGACCGTTCTAACGGTCATTTGATTATAATAATACAACAAGGCGAGTAATATTCCTCGCCCGCTTCCCTCCCCATTTACCGCATGGGGGGGGGGGGGGGGCAGTGTTTCAGCCCAATTTCTCCTCTCCTCGCCCAAGTTCTCGCCCATTACACTTGGCCTAAGGCTATGTGTAGTGGAGGGGCTACAAAATGAGACGACTTGCGCCATGTGGCGCCCAACAAGCAAAGGATGGTTTTTTGTTTTAAGGATAGGTATATATATATATAGATGTAGATATAGATATATGTATATATATATCACACACACAAACAATAATAATAATAATAATAATAATAACAACAACAACAACAACAATAAAAAAACAAAAGGTGATGAAGGCAATAAGAATTCATCCCCGCCTCCCCCCCATTTCGCCCCTTTGTTGCCGGGGGGGAGGGGGGGTTCAGAAAAAAAATGGCCCCATTTTAGCTTGTTTGTCTCCCCATTACGGACACCCCAAGCAACTCCTGTTGATGGTCATATGCATACAACTTTATAACAGTCAAGCAATTTTGAAAGAACTCCCGACAGGAACTCCACCATTACACTATGTTTTGGGAAAGGGGCGTTGACCCGTTGAACGCTTGGCTTCGCAGGAATATTTAAATAATAAATGTAATGATCGAGCATATACTCTAAGCATTCTCATTTCCTGTCACACCCTGGCTTAGAGCCTAGATGTGTGACCAATAGTTGATACCTATTTTGTATATATATCAGAGTTTAAGGTTATAAAGCGGAAGTCTTGAATTAAAATATTAATATATTTAATAAGATGGGAAGTAAACACCCGTTAAGTTTATTACAAAAGAGTTGAAATTATAAACCATAATTTACAATATTTTAATAATAAAACTCCACAAGTCATCAGATCGTCTAACGGCTAGACACCAACTCCAAACATCTACTCTTTGTTACCTGTAAAACAGTTTATAAAATACGTCAGCAACACATGCTGGTGAACCTGATACACTAAAACATTTATGAAAACTTTTAGTTCATACTTGTCACACCCTCAAAATCCACTAACGGAGTTTTAACGTCAGAGGGTGTGAACTAACAGGATCGGAATCATCAGTTATAATCAAACCATAAAAACAAAGTTTTCAAACCACGAAAACGTTTACGAGTAATTAAATGCGGAAGCGAAAAAAACCCATGAAATAAATGTTGCGTCACGCAGGACGACTTAAACCAATTGATAACAGTTTTAAAAATAGTTTGCATAACAAAAGCGTTTCAAGCAATGCATGATCCTATACCGCGTGCCCGCCTCGGCTACCTGAGAATAACATACTAAAAGTGTCAACACAAGGTTGGTGAGTTCACAAGTTTAAATAAAATAAAGCGTTTAGCGTTTGCGTTCAGCGTTTTGCGTTTAGCGTTTTGCGTTACCAGATAGTGTTAAATCAATTATATATCGATAGGTAGCTAGCCTATACAACAAGTATTACTAAGTGTTTGACACCGAAGCTGACTGTTTATCAAGTGCCTTGTCACCAGGTCATCCAGACCATGGTACGTGTTAGCCAAAATTACACCCGCTCGACCTCCATTCGAGTTTAGCGTTGGGTGGGGTTTGTCAAACCCAGTAGTACTACTCAACAGTGACTCGCTATTCCAAATATTAACCGGTTCGATGGGTAGGACTTCAATTGTTTCGTTTGCCACTTAGCCTTTACAAGTGATATATAATTTATTAACAAAATCTTAAATGCGTTTTTCGGAGTATGTTATCTCCCCCAAGTGAAAAGCGTTTAAAACAGTTTAAAAGGGGTAAGTGAAACTCACTGTTTGCAAAGAATTCCCAAAATAAATCACCAAGTGATGCGCGTCACAGAAAACTCTCTCTAGCGTTCTAAAACGACAAGGAGATTTTCTAAGTATCGGAACTAATATCGAGTCTCTAGACCCAGCACATAATTCCTAATCACAAGATACGTTTCGTGTTTGTTTGTGAATCGTGTATGACTTAACGAGTACAATTGTGATACGATACGTGTGTGAGCAATTATTTACGTGTCATGTATTAATAATGTACATCACTAGCAATTACTCCCCGTAAGGGCAATTTGGTCACACATAACAATTAACTAACAATTATTCCCCGCAAGGGCAATTTGGTCAAAACACGACAACTGTTTAGCAAGTATTCCTCGCAGGGGCAAATTGGTAAAAACATAACAATTAACTAGCAATTATCATGTTTCATGCATTTTCACAAAATTCAGCAGCTAGTTTCACCGAGACAGAAATTCTACTTGAAAGATTGTACTATTCCACCGATCATAGCATCTCAATTAATTTACCAAAAATCATCACTAAAGAATGCATGTGTTAGGTTTCCAGAACATATTTGTTTTTATTTTTATTCCACATAGATTTCTCATAATGATCAAAACACTACAGCAAGCTCAGAACAGTCAAATTCATGCGCAACAGAATGTTATTTGAAATTCCCGTTAAATGAAAAATCCAACAAATTCAAGACCACTTGGGTTAGGTTCCTAACTCAACAAGTCAACTTCCAGAAGTGGAACCAACCCAATTGGTCTCGTAGTTCATGAGATATAATATTTACAAAACAACCTAACAGCAGGTCAAACAACTCAGCTTTGCACAACGTTTTTGTAAAATCATAAAGGTTAACTTTCACACGTCCAAAAATTGCAAATTTATATTCTTTAGAAACTAGACTCAACCTAGTTTACTGTAGTATCAATTATCTTGACCAATTTTCACATTCACACCCCGTTACAGTCAATTAAACATCAATAACACAATCTGTCCAGAAACTGTTTGCATCCAAACTCAACATATTAACTATCTATGGACCATAATTCATTCATATAACACTCTAGACTCCATAATCACTATCCATGCACATCAATTACACATTACATACATGATTAGGGTTTTTGTTTGAACTCAAATCAAAACCACAAACAATTAACATGTGATAACATCAATTCTAGTTATCAAATCACAATCAATACATCATCTAATCAAGATAAAACATATGAACACATATACATATGAAAATCGGACCTAGGGTTTATAATTATACCTTCAAAAACACCAATACAAGCAAGAGGAAGGTAGGAGATGGCTAGAAACGGATGTAGGATGCTTCAATTGTGAAAAACCAAGATCAAAACCAAGTGGTATGTGTGTGTATGTGTGCCGATCGCAAGGAGAGCAATGGGGGGGGCTGCCGTCGACTTGGGAGAGAAAGAGAGAAGGGAGTTTAGGGTTTAGGTTAATATTAATAATAATAATATAATACACTTTGGTCCCTTAACTTTCAAATGTTACTTTTCTAGCTTAATTAACTAGTTCTTGCATATTAAGTTAATGTTTATAAGAATGTTATCACATAACACATAAGTCTAACACATAATTATCACATAATTATTGTTTTGACGTTTTTCGTTTATTCACCAATCGTTTGCGTCAACTCGTTTGCGTTTCGGTGCAATTCCCGAAAGACTACAGATGTAGTAAGTGTTAAGCGTCATTTAAACCCTAGTTTAAATGTAATGAGGTGTGCGTTACAGATTCAATGATCTTAAGTTTGAATTGACGGAGTTAAGTTAACGTAGTTAACCTGAAATTGACGATTGTCACATCATTCCCTTGTTAAAGAATTTTCGTCCCGAAAATTTGAGTCAAGTCGTGATGAGTGTCTGAAAAAGTAAGAAAAAAATTTTCAGTTTGTCATATCATCCCCTAGTAGAAAGAAATTTCGTCCCGAAATTCAATTCATACCTCCGGTGATTTCTGACTGTTTGCTGAGTTTCGCGGTTTCCGGTGTTTGGTCAGCCCTTCAAAAAGGTGAGGATACTTTTTCATCATTTGATCCTCGCGTTCCCACGTGAACTCCGGTCCACGTCTCGAGTTCCAACGAACCTTAACAATTGGAATCTTGCTGTGCTTGAGTGTTTTGGTTTCCCAATCCAAAACCTCGACTGGTTCTTCAATGAAGAGTAACTGTTCATCAACTTGCAGTTCGTCCAAAGGGACTACTTGGGTTTCATCAGATAGGCATTTTTTCAAATTGGATACGTGAAAAACATTGTGTACACTGCTGAGTACCGCTGATAAGTCCAGCCGGTACGCCACCGGACCAACGCGTTCCGTTATCCGGTAAGGACCAACATATCGGGGGTTGAGTTTGTTTCGCTTACCAAAGCGAACCACACCTTTCCAAGGTGAGACTTTGAGTAATACTTGGTCATTCACTTGAAATTCGAGAGGTTTTCGGCGCTTGTCTGCGTAACTCTTTTGTCGATCTCGTGCTGCTGCCATGCGGTTTCGGATTTGAACAATCTTTTCTGAAGTTTCGAGTACCAGTTCTGGACCAGTGATTTGGCTGTCACCCACCTCTGCCCAGCAGAGAGGTGATCGACACTTCCGTCCGTACAGTGCTTCAAACGGAGCTGCTTTAATACTTGCGTGGTAGCTGTTATTATACGAAAACTCTACCAAAGGTAGGTGAGGTTCCCAACTTTTTCCGAAATCCAACACACATGCACGCAACATATCCTCCAGGGTCTGAATAGTTCGTTCACTTTGCCCATCCGTCTGAGGATGGGTAGGCTGTGCTCATATCAAGACGTGTGCCTAGTGCGCTTTGTAGTGACTTCCAAAAGTGCAAAGTGAAACAAGAATCTCGATCAAAATTGATTGAGACAGGCACTCTGTGTCTAGACACTTCTTCCTTCATGTAGACGCGAGTCAATCTTTCCATTTTGTCCGATTCCTTAATCGCTAAAAAGTGTGCGGACTTAGTCAACCGGTCAACGATCACCCAGATGGTATCGCATCCTGTCGGTGTTTTAGGTAATCCCGTGATAAAATCCATTGAAATTTGTTCCCATTTCCACATTGGAAGTTCCGGTTGTTGTAGTAGGCCAGATGGTTTCTGGTATTCTTTTTTGACTCTGGCTCAAGTCAAGCATTTGCTCACGTAGGTGGCAATGTCGGCTTTCATATTCGGCCACCAGTAAAGTGCCTTTAAGTCATGATACATTTTATCTGAGCCAGGGTGGATAGAATATCTGGACTTGTGTGCTTCGTCCATCACTAGAGTTCTCAACTCTCCGTATCGTGGAACCCAAATCCGGTTCTCAAAATATCGGACCCCGTCCGATTTGGTTTCAAGTTGCTTGTTCATGCCCCTCATGAGTTCCGATGGAAGATTATCATCTTTCAAAGCTTCGAGTTGCGCCTCGCGAATCCGATCGGGTAAGTTGGTATGAATCGTGAGTTGCAATGCTCGCACTCGTCTGGGTTTATCTGTTTCTTTTCTGCTGAAGGCGTCGGCCACTACATTGGCCTTGCCAGGGTGGTACTTGATGGCACAATCATAATCCTTAAGCAGCTCGACCCAACGACGCTGTCGCATGTTCAGCTCCTTCTGATCGTAGATATGCTGGAGACTCTTGTGGTCGGTGTAAATGGTAAACTTGGTACCGTACAAGTAATGCCTCCATATCTTAAGGGCAAACACCACAGCTCCGAGTTCCAAATCATGGGTCGTGTAGTTCTTCTCGTGAACCCGCAGTTGTCGAGAGGCATAAGCTATAACCTTCTCGAGTTGCATCAGCACACAACCGAGACCTTGTATCGATGCGTCACAGTGTACCTCAAAATTCTCCGTTCCCTCGGGTAGGGCTAGAATAGGGGCGCTACAGAGTTTGGTTTTCAACAGTGGAAAAGCGGATTCTTGCGCGTCTCCCCAATTGTACTTAGTACCCTTGTGAGTCAAAGCGGTGAGGGGTTGAGCAATCTTTGAAAATCCCTCGATGAAACGCCGGTAGTAGCCGGCCTGTCCTAGGAATTGCCGCACCTCAGTCGGAGTCTTAGGCGCTTCCCAGTTTTTGATAGCCTCTACCTTACCGGGATCGACATGGATACCGTTCTCGTTGATCACATGTCCTAAAAAGTGAACCTCGCGAAGCCAAAATTCACATTTTGAGAGTTTTGCGTACAGTTGTTCCTTCTTCAATAATTCCAGAATTACCCTTAAGTGTTCCTCGTGGTCTGCCTTGTCCTTGGAAAAGACCAGGATATCGTCAATGAACACAATCACAAATTTGTCGAGGTACGCCTTGCATACTCGATTCATGAGATCCATAAATACGGCTGGTGCGTTGGTTAGTCCAAAAGGCATAACCGAAAACTCGTAGTGACCATACCGTGTTCTGAAAGCCGTCTTTGAAATATCTTCTTCGCGCACTCTTAGTTGATGGTAACCAGATCGCAGATCGAAGATCTTCGAGTAATAACTCGATCCTTGGAGCTGGTCAAACAGATCATCAATTCGGGGTAAAGGATAACGGTTCCTGACCGTCACATTGTTCAACTCCCGGTAGTCGATGCACATGCGGAAAGTCTCGTCCTTCTTTCGGACAATAAGACAGGGGCTCCCCATGGTGATGAGCTAGGTCGGATAAAAACCTTATCCAACAAATCTTGCAACTGAGTGGACAGTTCCTTAAGCTCCGCCGGTGCGAGCCGATACGGGGCTCGTGCTATGGGTGCTGCACCGGGGGTCAATTCGATTTGGAATTCGACTTGTCGTATAGGAGGGAGTCCAGGCAAATCCTTCGGGAAAACTTCCGGAAAATCTCGCACAATCGGTATCTCTTCAATTCGCTTCTCCTCCGCGGGTTTCTCAACAATCTGCGCCAAAATTGCCGGATGACCCTTTCGTAGATACTTCTGCGCCTTCATGAGGGTAATGACGTTGGTGGTCATACCGCTTCTCTCACCCCGGATCGAAATGATCTCGCCGGAAGGGGTAGTAATGTGGACTATCTTGTCGTGACATATAATCTCCGCTCGGTTCTCGGATAACCAGTCCATGCCGACCACGACATCGAAACTACTAAGCGTAAAAGGAATAAGGTCGATATCAAAAACATGACCTGACAGTTTTAACTTACATCCCGCAAGTACATGAGTCGTTATTATAGTCTTACCGTCAGCTAATTCAACAGGAAACTTAGCATCTAACGGGGTTGGAGTTAGGTCTAAGAGTTGACTAAAGGCTTTCGACACAAAACTCCTATCAGCTCCAGTGTCAAACAATACAGAAGCAAAACAATCGTTCATAGGGAACTTACCAGTCACCACGTACGGATCATTGCGGGCTTGACCCGACCCAATAACAAAATCTCTTCCTTTACCATTGTTTCCACCACCACTGCCACTTCCATTACCTCCATTGTTGTCGTTCTGTTTCAGCTTGGGACAATCTTTCCTGAAATGACCTTCCTGCCCACATTCGAAACATCCCTTCGTCGTCATAGGTGGTTTAGGAGCACCCTTTGCCGCAAGGTCTCCTCTACATTCCTTGCCTGGTGACCCATCTTTCCGCATCTCAGACACTTGACACGGTCACACGGGCCAGCATGATGATAGTTGCACCTGTTGCACTTCGGATATTTCCCAGCATATCCGCTCGAACCCTGCCCGCCACCATTGTTATTGTTGTTGTGACCCTGATTGTTGAAGCCCCGAGTGAGTTTGGGCTTACGGTAGTGTTGTTGCTGTGGGGGGTTCGAGGATGAGGATCTGGTGTTGTCAAACTTTCTCTTTCCGCTGCTCGGGTTGTTGCTGTTGTTGTCAGCACTCGAGTTGTCACGGGCTTTAGTGGTTGAACCCCTAGGTGGTAGCGCACCTTGGGTCACTACTTGATCCGTTAGTTTGTGAGCTAACCGAATCGCTTGTTGAATCGTGGCTGGTCTGGAAGACGTTACCATGCCCTGAATTTGCGGTGCCAACCCATCAATATACATTTCAATCCTCTTACTCGGTGGGTCTACCATCCGTGGACACATCACGGCCAACTCGTGAGAACGGGTAGTGTAAGCCTCGATTTCTGAACCCACCATCTTCAATGACCAAAACTCTGACTCCAACTTTGCAATCTCCTCCCTAGGACAGTACTCTTCTCGCATCATGTTTTTGAACTCCTCCCAGTTCATAGCGTTAGCCAGTTCCAATCCAAGAATCTGTACGTTTGAATTCCACCAAGTGAGGGCAGAATCTTCAAGTGTTCCAGCAGCAAATTTGACCCTACTGGCAGGTGGACAATTACACATTTCAAACGCCGATTCGGCCTTCTTAGCCCAACGAAGGAAGCCTATAGCTCCCTCAGTACCCTTAAACGTACTGGGCTTGCAGTCAAGGTAATTCTTGAAGGTACACGTTCCAATTTGACCTCCAGCTTGGTTCTATACATGTGCGGCTAGAGCGGCCGCCGCGTGGTCATTCAGCAGAGTTTGGAGTTCTGCTGCAGTCAGGTTGATGTTACCACGTCCGTGTCCAGCGTTTCTTCCTGCCATTTCCTAGGATCACAGCATAAAATGTTAAACATGAATTTTTCTTTCATATGAAACACACCATACATGTAATAAAAGATAGGTAAGAAAGAAATAAAAGGAACAAACATCACATCACAACCATATATTAATCCAAATAATAATTCATGATTAAAACCATTGTATTCGCTACAAAGTATTTAAAACCAATCCTTAAAATCATAGAAAAATAATAGTTTGGATGGAGACAACCCCTCCATCTAGGTGTTATCATCCTTAGATGTCATCGTCTGAGGACACCTCTGAGTGTGCCTCCTCCTCTGCCGGTTCTTCCTCCGGTTCTTCTTCAGGTTCCTCCTCGGGATCTTCCTCGGGATCCTTCTCAGGCTCCTCTTCGGGATCTTCTTCGGGTTCCTCTTCAGGCTCTGCCTCAGGCTCTGCTTCAGGTTCTGCCTCAGGCTCTGCCTCGGGTTCGGCTGCGTTCTGAGCAATTTGCATTTGTAAGACATCGCAGCTCTCTAAAGCTATCTCGGTTCGGGTCCTTGCTACTTGAAGTTACTCTTGCAAGTCTATCATCTCGGCTTGCATCTTTCTTATAATCTTCATCTGTTGATCACTAGCCTCTTGCATTTCCTTCATTGCTACTGTCATGCGGGAGATTTCCTCTTTAGTTTCGGTTCAATCTTTTAACAGTCCGGAAACGTTCGCTCTCGTATAGCGCATGTAACCAACATCACGCTCCAAACAAGAAACAACAGCTGCGAGCACACGCTCTACAGGTTCGGTTATGGGTGGTAAGGGGTTGGGATAAGCAGGATGGCTCGGGTGAGGTAGCGAGGGAACTTGTTCGCGATAGACCATATGTCTGATTATATTAGGGTACCAATCCCAGCTAACTTCGTTTTCGTACTGCCTCCGGATAAGCGATACCTCTTCGGTGCGGGAGCTTCGAGTTCCGGGACTACACGGGGTGGCGACGAGGTAGGTAACTGCGGTTCTTTCCCGTGAGCATGAGTCATCGGATCGGATGATGATGATGATGATGGCGGCGTCGACATTCCTACAGGTAAGCCGCGTATGCGCGCGTATGAGTGAAAGGGGTAAAGAGATAAGATAACAAAGACTACACAAATCTATGCAGTGCGTATCATTATAACTAATGGGTCGTCGCGGTTATAGTCTAGTATGCATGCAATTTCTAGTTCGCTATAACCAATGGCTCTGATAACAATCTGTCACACCCTCAAAATCCACTAACGGAGTTTTACCGTCAGAGGGTGTGAACTAATAGGATCGGAATCATCAGTTATAATCAAACCATAAAAACAAAGTTTTCAAACCACGAAAACATTTACGAGTAATTAAATGCGGAAGCGAAAAAAAACCATGAAATAAATGTTGCGTCACGCAGGACGACTTAAACCAATTGATAACAGTTTTAAAAATAGTTTGCATAACAAAAGCGTTTCAAGCAATGCATGATCCTATACCGCGCGCCCCGCCTTGGCTACCTGAGAATAACATACTAAAAGTGTCAACACAAGGTTGGTGAGTTCACAAGTTTAAATAAAATAAAGCGTTTGCGTTCAGCGTTTTGCGTTTAGGGTTTTGCGTTCAGCGTTTTGCGTTACCAGATAGTGTTAAATCAATTATATATCGATAGGTAGCTAGCCTATACAATGAGTATTACTAAGTGTTTGACACCGAAGCTGACTGTTTATCAAGTGCCTTGTCACCAGGTCATCCAGACCATGGTACGTGTTAGCCAAAATTACACCCGCTCGACCTCCAGTCGAGTTTAGCGTTGGGTGGGGTTTGTCAAACCCAGTAGTACTACTCAACAGTGACTCGCTATTCCAAATATTAACCGGTTCGATGTGTAGGACTTCAATTGTTTCGTTTGCCACTTAGCCTTTACAAGTGATATATAATTTACTAACAAAATCTTAAATGCGTTTTTCAGAGTATGTTATCTCCCCCAAGTGAAAAGCGTTTAAAACAGTTTAAAAGGGGTAAGTGAAACTCACTGTTTGGGAAGAATTCCCAAAATAAATCACCAAGTGATGCGCGTCACAGAAAACTCTCTCTAGCGTTCTAAAACGACAAGGAGATTTTCTAAGTATCGGAACTAATATCGAGTCTCTAGACCCGGCACATAATTCCTAATCACAAGATACGTTTCGTGTTAGTTTGTGAATCGTGTGTGAATGAACGAGTGCAATTGTGATACGATACGTGTGTGAGCAATTATTTACGTGTCATGTATTAATAATGTACATCACTAGCAATTACTCCCCGTAAGGGCAATTTGGTAACACATAACAATTAACTAGCAATTATTCCCCGCAAGGGCAATTTGGTCAAAACACGACAACTGTTTAGCAAGTATTCCCCGCAGGGGCAAATTGGTCAAAACATAACAATTAACTAGCAATTATCATGTTTCATGCATTTTCACAAAATTCAGCAGCTAGTTTCACCGAGACAGAAATTCTACTTGAAAGATTGTACTATTCCATCGATCATAGCATATCAATTAATTTACCAAAAATCATTACTAAAGCATGCATTTGTTAGGTTTCCAGAACATATTTTATTTTATTTTTATTCCACATAGATTTCTCATAATGATCAAAACACTACAGCAAGCTCAGAACAGTCAAATTCATGCGCAACAGAATGTTATTTGAAATTCCCGTTAAATGAAAAATCCAACAAATGCAAGACCACTTGGGTTAAGTTTCTAACTCAACAAGTCAACTTCCAGAAGTGGAACCAACCCAATTGGTCTCGTAGTTCATGAGATATAATATTTACAAAACAACCTAACAGCAGGTCTAACAACTCAGCTTTGCACAACGTTTTTGTAAAATCATAAAGGTTAACTTTCACACGTCCAAAAATTGCAAATTTATATTTTTTTGAAACTAGACTCAACCTAGTTTACTGTAGTATCAATTATCTCGACCAATTTTTACATTCACACCCCGTTACAGTCAATTAAACATCAATAACACAATCTGTCCAGAAACTGTTTGCATCCAAACTCAACATATTAACTATCTATGGACCATAATTCATTCATATAACACTCTAGACTCCATAATCACTATCCATGCACATCAATTACACATTACATACATGATTAGGGTTTTTGTTTGAACTCAAATCAAAAACACAAACAATTAACATGTGATAACATCAATTCTAGGTATCAAATCACAATCAATACATCATCTAATCAAGATAAAACATATAAACACATATACATATGAAAATCGGACCTAGGGTTTATAATTATACCTTCAAAAACACCAATACAAGCAAGAGGAAGGTAGGAGATGGCTAGAAACGGATGTAGGATGCTTCAATTGTAAAAAACCAAGATCAAAACCAAGTGGTATGTGTGTGTATGTGTGCCGATCGCAAGGAGAGCAATGGGGGGGGGCTGCCGTCGACTTGGGAGAGAAAGAGAGAAGGGAGTTTAGGGTTTAGGTTAATATTAATAATAATAATATAATACACTTTGGTCCCTTAACTTTCAAATGTTACTTTTCTAGCTTAATTAACTAGTTCTTGCATATTAAGTTAATGTTTATAAGAATGTTATCACATAACACATAAGTCTAACACATAATTATCACATAATTATTGTTTTGACGTTTTTCGTTTATTCACCAATCGTTTGCGTCAACTCGTTTGCGTTTCGGTGCAATTCCCGAAAGACTACAGATGTAGTAAGTGTTAAGCGTCATTTAAACCCTAGTTTAAATGTAATGAGGTGTGCGTTACAGATTCAATGATCTTAAGTTTGAATTGACGGAGTTGAGTTAACGGAGTTAACGGAGTTAACCTGAAATTGATGATTGTCACAATACCCGAAACAATCAGCGGCCCTCTAGACCAAAGTACTAATATATCACAATAGTCAAGCCCTCACAGCCCTATAAACTAGCTTAATGAGACGCGAACTTGTACCACGCGTGGAGGGGATTGCCTACTCTCTACCACATATGAGAGGCCCATTTGCCAGCAAATACTAAGTTTTAGGGATACATTATCCCATTTAAACTTTGGTTTCTGGGTAAATGGCTCGATTAAAGAGCTTTAAAGTTATGAGCGTATTAACCTTTTGTTTTGATAATCGCTTTCACTGATTAAGTTATGAAGTTACCTCGGACCTATAGTACGAGAATAACATTGTATAAATATCTAGATCAAAAGATCTTGCTTTAAACTTTTAGTCTATTTTCATAACCTTTACCTTGTTGATTATTTCTCTATATATAATATTTGGACCATTACCCCTCTTTTGTTTATCATTCATATGATGTTTTTCCTCTTTATGAAGAAACGTATATACCAAGTTTCTTTGTCAATAAGAAACATTATAAAGACTTTATATTTATAAAGATATAATATTTTAACTATATTAATCCTTTTATCTGATCAAGGTACAGACTATACACTTCAATAGGGTCTAAGCCAAATATAATTGAATAATAACATAAAAGGAATCCCTACCTCAACACGTGTATTTGAGTATAAAGTTTAAGAACGAGCGGGTAGCATTTCTATTATACATCGGGTGTCGGGGAATGAAACGTCCTTTGAGGCTCGAGACTAGTCGACTCGTCCGGTACCCAAGACATGAAAACCGAGGAACTATAGCATTTTCGGATGCTAAAATGTCATGCTCGACTTGCTATTTATAGTTGAGCCCGTACAACTTGTAACATCCCAAGTTTCATCGATATGTAAAGGAATTGAGATAAATTAGATTATAGAAATAAATGTAATTATCTAAAGTAGAAGGGGAATAAGTGTCATTGATGAGAAGTTAAACATGAAGGCTGCTTTCTTTGTATAAATGTGGCCACCATCTCATTATGACCATCCTAGCCTCCAAATTCCTTCCTTGCCAAAATTTCCGTTTTTGAGAAAACAACCCACAAAGACACGACGATTCCCGGAAATCTACTCGTCGGTTCGGTCTCAAATTTTTACAGAGTGTTACTAGCATAACAATGAATATTTTCACCAGTCGGATCTTCGATCAGAGGTGGGAAGTCTAGTTTTTGTCAAGGAAACCGTAGCAGCAAAGATGCAGTTTTTCGACAAATGTTTGGGTTTACCGGAAACTGTAGCGGCGATTTCGGACAACAGAGAGATGACGGGTTTCTAGATCTTGGCGAAACTGTTATCTGGCCGTTTGAATTACTGAAATCTAAGTTCGTCTGATATGGTTTTGGTCTATTCGAGTGATTTCGAACATAAACCTCAAATGTACGTTTTTGTTAAAAAGGTTTACTTTTCTTGTACGCATTTGCATGAAAATTGGTAGGATGACAGAACGGGCCACAATTATTGATAAAGTATGGAACTTGTGAGTAAATGGGTTAGTTTTTTCGTTTCGGGTAAAATGAGTAGTGTTCGGTTCGTGCAAAGGACGGGTAAACGAAGTTGATTTTGAATGAAACTTGGTAGGATAGTAAATTAGACCTTATTAATTGAGAAAAAATAAAACTTGAACGTAAGCAAGTAGTTTGTAATGAAAAGGGTAAAACGAGTGACGTTTGGACCAAGTTAAAATAGGAAAACGAACTTGTTATGGCTCATAAGTCGTTTTATTATTAAAACGGGCATAAGAGGATGAAAAGATGTGACTAGGAAGAAAAGATACGAAAAACCGTGTTCGAATCAAATTGAAGAGTAATCGAATAGAATTGAAACTAATCGAATCAAATTGAAAAGTAATTGAATCGAATTGACAAGTAATCGAATCGAATGGTCATTCGATTAGAACTAGTCCGATTAGAACTGTCATTCTATTAGAACTGTGATTCGGTTAGAATGGTGATTTGATTAGAATGATGATTCGATTAGATGATATAGTTAGAGGTAGTTAATTGATACTTATAATTATTACACTGTTAGTGGTGAATAGCTAAGGAGGGGTATTGCAGTTAACTTTAAGAGGCAGAAGACACATATGAGTTTCTAGGCCCATATCCTTTTTATGTTTTCGGGGTTGTGTGCATACTCTATATGATTAGCTAATGCACTGACCTTGAGTGTCAAGTGTTTGATATGATATAAAAATTTTATATGAATGATATAGAAAACGTTAAGAGTATGAATGAAAGTATATATATATATATATATATATATAAAGAAATGTGTGTATGGCTGAGAAGTGAACATACCTTAATAATATTTGCGAATGTAGGGGGCAGACCCAAATAATATATGTGAATGTACCAGACCCTAATAATATCTGCGAGGTTATAGGGAAAAAGGCTCTCTAAAACGTAAAGATAATTAATGTATGTATAAGTAAGCTAAAACAAGAAATTATAAAAGAATGAAAGAATGTAATTATGAAAGTATGAAAGAATGAAAGTATGAAAATATTGAAGTATGAATGTATGTATGTGTGTATGTATGATTGAAAGAAGCAGGATAAGTATGTAATATGTATTTACGGATATGTGTCAATATATATGAATGTAATGTAGTTTGCCTGATTAACTATAACTCACTCAGCGTAGCTGACTTTTAGTATGCACACAGACAAATAGGATGATGGAGCTGGCTTAAAGGGGACACAAGGCATGGACTGAGTTGACTGGCATCTAGTGAGAAAAGTTATGTATGTTAACATAATTTGAAAGTTTAGAATCAAGATTTGGAATGTTTTATAATGAATATTTGATGTTTTTATATTTCACGAAAAGTTTTAATTCACTCTGATAAATAGAACTGTGATTATGAGTAAATCCAACACCAAAATAGGGCACTGGGATTGAGGCCTTACAAGTTGGTATCAGAGCATAAATTCGAGAGATATAAGCATCCTACAGGCTTAGACTCGAACAGAGAATGAGACTAAAGAAGATGCCAGTTCAAGAAAGCCATGTGTCGCTCAAGCAAGCTCTGTAATGGTAAGGTACGTGATTAAGTTCATATAAAGATATAGGAATATACATAAATGCATGTTAAATGAAAGTGGAAGAATGTATGGATGTTAGCTTAATTGCTAAAGAAAGAATGTGTGTATGCTATCTTAATTGCTAGGGATAAGAATGTAGGTTATATGTATGTTTGCATGATTGTGCGAGTAGAGAAACTAGCACAAGTGAAATATTAAGGGGAAGTATGTAGGACCTGCAGAGTATTGTAAAGAGCTAATTACACTTGGCCAATGTCATTAAATACTTAAATTACGAATCATGTGCTAAATAATTTCTATAGTGATAATGTTTGTGTTTCCTCATAGATAAGATAGGATGACTGTTGCAAAAGGATGAGCACGAGGAGTTCATACTGGACGCTGTGGTAGGACACGTGCCAACTGGACACCCTTTGAAGAATGTGTGACAAAACGATATACGGAAGCACTAGGACTCCAACTAAAGGATGTAATGATGAAGGATCACGCTTCGGGCTTGTAGTAAATACACTAAGGGAGATGCTAACTTGTTTCGCACTTCAATGCCAAAAAATCTCGTTGAAGCATTAAAGGTTGCCTATATTGGTAATCCAAGTGGAAGCAACTTGAAAGAAATGAAGATAAGTCAGTTCGAATGAGTTGAAAATGTAGTATGCCTGCAATTATAGCTCCATAAGGGAACTTGCTGGGATCATGAGTGACGAAGCAAATGATGAAGGTAGAGATGATCGGGAAGTACTAGAGACTGTCAAGATGTCCTAATCGAAGAAGAAATGATAGAACGAGGCTACATAATGTAGCAAATGCGAAGGGAAGAATCTAAGAAGAATGTAGTTGTGTACCTGAGACTTTATGGAAGACATCACTTGCGATACTCTAGTTAAAAATCATGATAATAACTAAGAATTGCAAGATAAAAATAGTGAGAAGATAGCTCCCAGTTACCATGTATGTGATGACCTTAGGAGGATTCAATGTAGTGTTGGGCATGGACTGGCTGTCTAAGTTTGAGGTTCAGATAGTGTGTAAGAATAACATGATAAGGTTAAAATCTTTGGATGATACTACGATGACGGTTTATGGTGTTAAATAAAGTTTAGGGCTTAGCGTCATTTCAATGATAAAGTTGAAGGTTTGCTAAGGCGAGGGTGTAGTGGCAACCAGGCGTATGATGTCAAAGCTATGGCCGATACGAAAGAAGTGAAAGTTGTTCATATAGTGTGTGACTATCCAGAAGTGTTCCCAGAGGACCTTTCGGGGTTGCCACCAGAACAAGAAGTAGAATTTCAGATAGAATTAATACCATGAGCATGGCCCGTCGTGAAAGCACCTTACCGACTGGTGTTGTCCGAGATGAAAGAATTAATGTCCCAACTGCAAGAACTCCTTGACAAAGGTGTTTTAATGCCGAGTGAAGAAGAAAGGCGGAAGTTTAAGAATGTGTATAGACTACCGCGAGTTGAACAAGCTTACAAAGAAGAATAGATATTTATTGCCACGGATTAATGATTTGTACGATCAATTGCTAGGTGCTAGTTGGTTCTCGCGAATGGACCTCAGTGCATGCTAACATCAGCTGAAGGTGAAATAGGCAGACATCCCTATGACAACATTTCGGACGCGATATGGATACTACAAGTTTCTCGTGATATCGTTTGGATAGATTAATGCTCAAGCAACATTTATGGTTATGATGTAAGGCCCCGGTCCCGGTGACTTACTTTAGCTTTGGATTTACTCATAAACACATTTCTACATATCAGAGTCAGATAAAAACTTTTTGCATAATTATAAACGTCTACCATTTCTTACAAACCATAAAATACTTGTCTTAAAACATCACAAATTGTCTTGACATTAAACATAAGGTAAAACATTATTCTTCCATCAGCAGATGCCAACCATTCCATATTTGATGACTTATACTTGATTATTTGTCTTGTGATTTATTTCGAGTAAGCTTCCTTCACTTTATTTACTTAGGATTATTTTTAATTACTTCATAATTTCTGAACAAATTCTGGAATGAGCAAGCTTTGAAAAGTGGACTTTACCTAGCAAGCTTTGTAAATAATCTTTACCTAGCAAGCTTTGTGAATAAAACTTTTCCGAGCAAGGTTAGTAAAATATGCTTTTTCGAGCAAGGTTTTAAAATGGATGATATTTACTTGGATATTTTGACTGCTTGACAACTTTTTCACACTAAAAGACAAAATTTATTTAAAACCCACTTTTAAAAGGTATAAAAGAGGGACTTAGAGAAATTTTCACATTTCATTTTCCCTCATCCCACTACTGCATTATTGCCTGAACTCGCTCCTTCCAAAAAATTTCAATCGTTTTATAATTTTCCTAACCTAATTTGGTCAGCCCACTTAATCCGACTCGGTAAGCTTCGATTGAATGTTTTCCGACAATGATTATGTGCATTCACACCTTCAATTTCATCTTAACTGACATCTCTGTTTTCTCTGTAGGTTATTAATTTGTCGAAGCACAGGTTCTTAAAGATATTTTCTCTTTACTTCTTCAAATTCTAACCTAAAACATATCAAAGTTATGAACTTTATGACTAATTTCTACTTTGAATGTGTTTTTGTTTGTGTATGTATAGATATGGCAGCTGTTCCATTATATCCTTCCGAGAAGAAACACAACATGTGTGCTCTTTTGCAAGTAACTCATGATAACCACCCTGTGGAACAGATGATAAGATGGCTACAACTATCTAATTTCCATTGAAAGTCGAGTTATTTAAAGAAATCATCAACTGGACTTCTGGCACTCTGCCTAATTACACGACGATGTAGGAGGTAGGCGGATAGAGGGTACCGTGGCACCATAATATTATCATAACGGAATATCTTATATGGGCAAGCCTGCAATTACAAGATAATTTGAAGAACCCAATTCACTTCAACACTGATCGATTGTTAAAGATATTCCAAACAACAAGGGGATATCAGGGTGACGTCCATGAGGGACAATTCAAGAAGGGCATGCTCCCGAATGTGTACCGGTTTTTGATACACCATATAGTGCAAGGGTTTGGACCAAGGAAAGGGTCATGGACTCTGATGAGTCGTGATCTTGCTAATGCCACAGTGGATGTCGTCTTCAGACAACCATTCAACTTTTCAAAGAAGGGCTTAGCTGCAAATTTGAGGAAGGAGGATAAAGATAATTTCTTGGTATATCCAAGGTTTCTACAAATCAACTTTAACCACGTGTTACCTGACTTGCCAACCATTGGCACAACACACATTTGGCAGGATCCAAATGTCTACAAATGAATAGAAGTTGGCTTCCACAAGCCACTTCAACCCTGACGTGGAGTTTGACATTTTGCCTTGGTTGTTGGATACTAATTTGGCGATTATGCATGTTCCAGAATTAAGTTCTGAGGAGGAAGAGGATGAGAGTGATGATGATTTTGATGATGACTCTGATGATGGTGATGATGGAGGTGCTGAGATGGAAGACTTGAAGAAAATTTGGTTAATGATGAGGTTGTTGATGCACAAGCACATGGGGAGATTTTGAACCAACCCTTACCTACACCACCATCCTCACCCATTAGCCCACCCCAACAACAAATCCTATCCCCACCATAACACCAAACACCATCCCTACCACCACAAATGCACCTTTTATCCCATCCCCACCTATACAGACACAATCACCACCTAGCCAACACATTTCCCTAACCCAAAACCAAGATCAAATCCAACCACAAACCCAAAGCCCACCCATAACTCAAACCCATATCCTTAACCAAAACCAAGCTATTATCCCACCACAAGACCTACCCTTCCATGAACCTTTCATATCAGAACATGTCCCTACTAACCTACTAAACCTACCAAAACACACCATTCCAATACCCAACCCAATCCCAACCTACAGACCAACCTACATTTGAAATTGTCCACACCTTTACACAACCTTTAGTCCAAAACATCAACCCTTTACCCTCAACCAGCACAAATATCATCGAAATCCCAAGCCTTACCCATGAGCCATTCCAACCCCAAACCAATATCCCTGATCCATTCTCGGATCCACCAACCCGATCCCTTTCTCCTGGTGCTCATTTCTTTAGCATATACATGGATCAAGTGGTACAAAATGTTGATTTGAGAATACAAATAAAAGATCTTAAAAAGGAGAATGATGAGTTTAGATCACAGTTGGCACAAACTCAACACAGAATTCAAACCCTGGAAGCTGAGTTTGAGAATACCTCAACTTTACCAAAACAGAGGGAGAATCCTTCTGGTGCCAATGATGTGAGGGATGTTGATGTGAGAGATGAGGTTGTGGAGGAAGATATATTGAAAAATCTTTGTGACATGTATGGAGGTAGTGATGAGTCAGATGATGATAGTGAAGAGAGAACGATAGATGATAGTGATTATGAGGCGGATGAGTCTGATTGAGGAGAACAAAACTATGATGTAAATGAGGAAGTGATTGTGAATGTGGTGGAGAAGGTGGTTGAAAAGGAGATGGCTGCTGATAGCGAAGAGAGAAGGATATATGATAGTGATTATGAGGCAGATGAGTTTGATGGAGGAGAACAGAACTATGATGTAAATGAGGAAGTGATTGTGAATGTGGTTGAGAAGGTGGTTGAGAAGGAGATGGCTGCTGATATGAATGAGGATGATGTGAAAACTAATACCATAGCAACTAAAGTTATTGGTACGGAGCCACAAACTGATGCAATTATGGATGGAAGAGGTGATACTGAGGAGTTGGTGTTGACTGAGGAAATTAATGATGATGAAACCTCTGTGTTGAAGAAGGTTGATGATGTAGATGAGGAGATGAGGGACTTGATGGAAGAAATTGAAAATTTTCCCAGTGAACCAGAAATGATGAGGGAATCTGATGAAGAGATGAGGAGGATCAAGGGCAAATCAGTAGTTGAAAATGAAGAACAATTGCAGCCCTTGAACACTACAAAGAAGAGAACTATTGATGATGTGTTAGATGTTGATGAAACTGAGGAACAAGCTGCCAAAGGGTATGCTGACACTTTGATTGAAATGATGGAGAGGGAAAGGATTGCTAAATACCTGACTGAGTAGGAGTTTGTACAACAAGAAACTCTGTTGGAGGAGGCTCAGGTTACTAAAACTCTTAATGAAGAGGGTGTTCTAGACAAGGAGGTAATTGAAGGGTTGATAAACCTAAGGGAAATTGAAGAGGTTGATAACACCATGGCCCTAGTGATCTCTAATTTCAATAAGGCCTAATCTAATCATATAACTGAAAACGTTGACAAGCAAGTTGTGCCAGATGAATATACTGCAAAGAATGTAATTGATATACTTATTGATAGGTGGAAGGAGGACATCAAGGATGATAAGAGGAAGAACCCTAAAAATTGGGACCCTGAATCATGGGATAGATATGATATGAGTTTGTACAACAAGAAACTTATGCTCTGACATTATTCTTCCATCAGCAGATGCTAGCTCTTTTAACCTATTTACCTGCGTGCATACTAAAAGTCAGCTACGCTCAGTGAGTTCAAGTTAATCACTAACATACATTTCATACACTTACTTTCGTTTACGCATCCGAAGATACAAGTTATATACTTTACCTGTCTACCTTTCCTTCGTACACACATTTATTCATACATACATTCTTTCATACTTTCATACTTACATACTCTCGTACTTTCATACTACATGCATACTATCTTTACCATCTCAGATATTATTAGGACCTGGTCCCTTCTATCTAAGATATTTATAGGGTCCGATCCCTTCCGTCTCAGATATTATTAGGGTCTGGACCCTTCCATCTTAGATATTGGTAGGGTCCTGTCCTTTCTATCCATACAACCATACATGCACTTCTTTACACATACATTTTTATATATACTTTCATGCATACTCCTAACCTCATACATATATCATTCATACACATTCACATATCATACACTTACCATTTAAGGTAAGTGTATTAACTCATCGCACTGAGTATGGACACAGCCCCGAAAACACAACAAGAAAATGGGGCTAGAAACTAACCTGAGTCCAATTCCTTTTAGAGTTAATGGTAACTCCTTTCCTTAATTGGGCGCTGCTAATTGTATAACAATTACATGCATCAATTAACTAGCCCTATCTATATCATATTTCTAGGTTATTTTAACCCCTAGCAACGGGGGTCCGGGGGTAGCAACGACTAGCAGGGTCCAAGGGGCAGAGCCCCTGACTGGGTTTAAGCTGAAGTTTGATATTTCGTTCTAGGTAATTTCCCATTTTAAACGTTACTTTTCACTATTAATTATTTTCATATTCGAAGCTTATATATCATATAAGTCCATATCTATCATTTACGTATGTATATGTTGTCTATCTTTCATTTATTTGGAAATCGTTCAAGTCCGTATAAGTTGTCCTCTAGTGTATAAGTCATCTAGCGTATAAGTCTTTCTGGCATGTAAGTTATTCATATACGGCATACATATACGTTCCACATACATACACATTACATACATATACGGTGTACGCATACATGACGTATACGCATGTACATATACGCTACCCATACTTACATGCTATTATACATATACGCAACTTATTTACATACACAGTACATATACTTATATGGTATATATACATATGCGCCATAACTACTTACGCGTTGCTCATACATATACGACACATACATATACGGTACTTATATACATACACGGTACATATACTTATACGATATATATACATATGCTCCATAACTACTTAGACGCTGCTCATACGTATACGACGTATATACTTGTAAGCCGTATAAGTCCTGTTCAATTTTTATTAACGCATTTTTAGGGTTTTTCTTCAATTCCGGCGCCGTTAGCCGCCATTAACCGCCATGGTTGGCCGGAGTTTGATCTTTTATGACCTTGGTAGCGTCGGGGTGTCCAGATTCGAGCTAAGGTGGCCCTTAAACTCGTTTTAGGTCGATTAAACACACGAAATAAGCTAGATCTAGATTAAAACGGCTCATTCGGCATGGCTGGGCTGCGGTGTCGGGTTCTAATATGTTGGGTTAGTTGAGATAAATGATTTCTTACATTTGGTTGGTCTCGGATCGTTGGATGGAATAGAGTAGAGAGTGTTTGTCTTAAGTGTGTGTTTTTGATGGTGGAGGCTAAGGTGTAGAATGATGGAGGTGGAAAGGATTAGGGTTTAAGGGGTATTTATACTCTCTAGGCCCATGGACCTTAGTGCATCTTCCCTTTTAAGTCCATAACTAATTTCCATTTAATTAGCCTACCATCCTTCTATCTTTATTATTATTTTTATGTTATTATTATTATTATTATTATTATTATTATTATTATTATTATTATTTTACTAACTCAATTTAATTCTTCCAACGTAAATAATATATATTATTATTAGAAATTTCGGGACGTTACAAGTCTTCCCTCCTTAAAGAGGTTTTGTCATCGAAACTTATCTTTTACTTAAACAGATATGGGTAAAACTTGCACATTTCTTCTTCAACTTCCCAGGTAGCATCCGATCCTTTAGGATGCTTCCATATTACTTTCACTAAAGGAATAAATTTATGACGAAGCTGCTTTTCCTTACGGTTAACTATCCCTACAGGTTGCTCGATTTAGTTTAACTTCTCACAACCTCGATGTCTACTAATGGCACATGAGATGTGTCACTAGCTAAGCATGTTCTCAAGTGAGAAACATGAAAGGTAGAGTGTATTCCTTCTAACTCCTTGGGCATATCTAGCTTGTAAGCCACTTCGCCCACACGATCGACAATCTTAAACGGTCCAATGTACCTTGAACTTAACTTTCCCCTCATGCTGAAATGAATAATCTCCTTCCAAGGTGAGACCTTGAGCATTACATTGTCACCAACGCTGAACTAAATCGGTCGTCGCCTCTTATAATCATAGGACTTCTGACGGTCTTGAGCAGCTTTCATTCTTGCCTTGATCTTATCAAACCTCGAAGAGGTTTCTTGCAAAAATTCTAGGTTTCTAATCTCCTTCTGGCCAATCTCTCCCAAACATACAAGAGTTCTACAAAGTCAACCATACAACATCTCAAATGGTAGCTATTGTTATAGGAGAACTCTGCAAGATGCGGATGATCATCCCAACTTCCTCCAAAATCTAAAACAATAGAATGTAGCATATCCTCAAAGGTTTGGATAGTCCTTTCAGACTGCCTATCTGTTTGAGAATGATACGCCGCACTGATGTTCAACCATGTTCCCATAGCTTCGTGTAACTTCTTCCAAAATCATGAAGTAAAGCGAGTATATCTATCAGACACGATTGATAACGGCACTTCATGTATACCTACAACCTCCCTTATAAACACATTTGCTAAGGTTTCTGATGAGATGGCCTCTCGTATAGGCAGAAAGTAAGCACCTTTCGTTAAACGGTCCACTATCACCCAAATGGTATGATGATGGTTAGCTGTACGGGGTAGTTTAGTTATGAAACCCATGGTGATATGTTTCCATTTCCATTCTGGTATCTCTAATGGCTATATCTTCCCATAAGGCTTACGGTGCTCTGCTTTGACTTGCAAGCAAGTTAAGTACTTACTGACATAATCTACTACATCATTCTTCATACCCGGCCACCAGTACTCTCTCTTCAGATACTGATACATGTTGGTGGATCCCGGATGAATCGAGTATCTAGACATATGAGCTTCTTCTAGGATTCGACCTCTAAGATCCCCATCGCGTAGGATCCATATACGGTAAAACCTAGTCTTAACACCATGAGTGTTATCCATCAGCTCGTCTTGCTATCCGAAAATTATTTCCTTTTTCATTAACCCTTCATCTGTAAGCACCTCAGTCTGCACCTTGGTGATTTCTCCAACGAGATCCGAGTTAATGATTAACTTATAAGACTTCACTGCTGCAATGACTTCCTCGTTCTTACATCTTAGCGCGTCAGCAACCACATTAGCCTTACCAGGATAGTACTTAATATCACAGTCATAGTCCTTTATCAACTCTAACGTCTCATGTTCAACTCTCTGCTCGAATAAATACTTTAAACTCTTATGATCGGTGTAGATAGTACACTTAGTACCATATAAGCAGTGTATCCAAATCTTGAGAGCATGCACTACTGCTGCTAGCTCTAAGTCATGCGTCGGGTAAGTACTTTCATGAACTCTAAACTATCTGGATGCATAAGCTATCAATTTTCCTTATTTCATTAACACGCAACCTAATTCACGATGTGAAGCATCCGTACAAACAACCAAATCCTCGTCAACATCGGGTAGAGCAAGGACTGGTGCTTGCGTGAGTCTTTTCTTCAATTCCTCAAAAGCCTCCTCCTGAAACTTACCCCAATTGAATACTACATATTTTCAGGTGGTACCGATCAACGGTGCGGCTATCTTGGAGAAGCCTTCGACGAATCTCCTATAATAGCCTGCCAACCCTAAGAAGTTGCGTATATAAGTCGGATTTTTTTGAGTCTTCCAATTCATTATCGCCTCAATCTTAGCTGGGTCCACAGTAATCCCTTTAGGATTGATTACATGACCTAGAAACTGCACATCCCGTAACAAGTGTGCGCACTTTGAAAAAATAGCCTACAATTTTTCTTTCTTCAAGATCTCCAATACTTGTTTTAGATGTTCAACATGGTCATATTTGCTTTTTGAATAAATCAATATATCATCAACGAAAACGATCGCTGACTTGTCCAACGTCGGCTGACATACCCTATTCAACATATCCATAAATGTTGTCGGAGCATTCGTTAGACCAAACGACATCACAAGGAACTCGTCTTGTCCATACTGCGTCCGAAACGTTGTCTTCGGGATGTCTGCCACTTTCACCTTCAGCTGATGGTAACCTGATCTAAGATCTATTCGTGAGAACCAACTTGAACCTTGTAGTTAGTCAAACAAATCATTAATCCATGGAAACGGATACCTATTATTCACTGTAAGCTTATTCAACTCCACAATAGTCTATACACATTCTCATACTTCCATCCTCTTTCTTAACAAACAACACCGGTGTGTCCCACGAAGAAACAATCGGCCTAATGAAACCTTTGTCGGGGAGTTCTTGCAGTTGGGATATCAATTCTTTCATCTCGGCGGCGCCAGACGGTAAGGTGCTTTCGCAACGGGCTGTGCTCCTAGTATTAAGTCTATCTGAAATTCTATCTCTCGCTCCGGTGGCAACCCCGGATGATCCTCAGGGAACACCTATGGTAGTCGCGCACAATAGGAACATCTTTCACTTCTTTCGTCTCGGACGTAGCTTTGAAAACATATGCCAGATAGGCACCGCACCCTCACTTTAACAAACCTTCGTCTTTTATCATCGAAATGACATTAGGCCCTGAACTTTCTTTATCACCATAAACTGTCACCGTATCATCATCCAGGGATTTTAACCTTATTAATCTACTCTTACACACTATCTGAGCTTCATACGCTTATAGCAAGTCCATTCCCAAAACCACATCGAATCCTCCTAAGGTCATAACATACAGGGTAACAAGGAACTCACGTCCCTCTAACTCTATCTTACAATTTTTAACCATTCTCATTATCCTAATCGAGGTATTACTAGAGGTTTCTACTTTAAAAGTTTCAAGAACACGACAACATTTCATTTTTGCTAACTTGCTAAATGCCATAGCTATAAAACTCCTATTTGCTCCTGAATCAAACAACACATAAGCGGAAATACCGTTCACTAGAAACGTACCTGTCACAACATCTGGGATCTGCTTAGCCTACTCCTGAGTCAGCATGTAGGCCCTAGTCCTTGGCCTAGCTTGCTCAGCATCCTTCCTTCCACTTCCTCCAGCTTCACCCTCAGTGCACTCCCTAACCATGTGATACGTTTTACCGGACTTGTAACATGCGAGTTTTGCAATGCAATCTGGAGCATAATGCCCCACCTTCTCACACTTGTAACAGACATTTGAACCAAGCCTGCACTCGCCACCATGAGCTTTACCACACTTGTAGCAGATATCCGTACTGTTATCCCACTTTCACTCACCATCGTGCATCTTTCCACGCGTCTTACATGACTTCTTCTCCCATACCCTCTGTTTCCTTGCCCTTGGGGTTCCATGACTGAGTACCTGGTCGTTTAGCAGGGGTACCCCATTTCTTTTCTTTCTTCTCTTCCACCACCACTTTGTTCTCCGCCAGGTCATTATAAACCATCTATGCGAGTTCTACAGCAGAGTCAAAATTAGCAGGTTTACTTGCCCTGACTGAAGTGTTGGCGTTCTGTGGAAGGCCTCTGATATAGCACTTGATCATTTTTGCTTCAGTATTCACCATGTATGGCACCAACCTCGACATGTGGTTTAATTTAGTAGTGTACTCGTAGTGTGTCATCTTACCCGCCTTCAAATTCAAGAACCTTATCTATGCCATCTCAACCTCCGCATCAGCACAAAATTGTTTCATAACCATCTCCTTCAAATCATCCCACCTCATAGCCTTATTCTCTTCCCGATTCTTCCTCTATTCCATAGTCTCCCACCAAAACATCGCCTCTTCACCAAACGACTGGGTAACATAACCCACTTTACTTAATCGGGACGATATCGCTGATTCGGATAACCCTGTCCATTGCGGTTATCCACTTGAGAGTAGCGATTGCATCCCTCAAACGTGTCAGCTTTGGCGGGTCGCAACCCATGAACGACTTGTAGTTAAACCCACGCCGGCCTCTCTTTCTGTCATCAACTTTCACTGCCTTAACCTAACTCAAGTCACCTTTCTCTCTCTCATCATCCTTCTTACCATTCTCCCCTGTCCTCTCAGCGGTCCTTGCATGGCTCCCAGCAGATCCTTCTGGATGCAGGTTCTTCACTACAGCAGCTACAACTTGACCAATGGTGGCTTGAACAACAGGATCAAGTTGATACCCTTCATTATTGCTTGGTCCTCACAAAGTTTCACTCCTTTCCTCTCCTTTGTTAGTAATTGGTTCTACAGAAGGTTCTCAGACAATACGTGGCATTCCACGATGTCCAGTACGGCCTCCTTGACCAACAACCTTTCTTGCTCCAGCCATTCGTATCCTATAAGGTAACACAAACGTCATCACTCATGGAACTATTTAGTACAAGGATACTAAGGCTAACAGGTAATAACCCTTTGTGAGTCCACTTGTGCAAGTTCTGCTTCTAAACAATTAGACAATCAAGCAGTTCATATTATCATATACTCTTATCCCTAGAAATTAAGCTAACTTCCTTACACCAACTTGCATTACTCATGAATTTATTCATACATTTTAGCTGTACTTAGCTTGCTTGAGTGGCACATGGCTTTCTTGAACTTGCATCTCCTTTCTTTTCTTAATTAAGTCCATTTCTCTGTTCGAGTTTAAGCATGTAGGATGCTTAACTCTCTCGAACTTATGCTCTGATACCAACTTGTAAGGCCCAGGTCCCAGTGCCTTACATTTGCGTTAGATTTACTCATAAACACAGTTCTAAATATCAAAGTTAATTAAAAACTTTTTGTGAAATAATAAACGCCAACCACTTCTTACAAACCATAAAAATACTTGTCTTAAAACATCACAAATTGTCTCGACATAAAACATAAGATAAGACATTATTCTTCCATTAGCATATGCCAGTCATTCCATCATTGATATATGTCATCCTCATGCTAGCTCTTTTAACCTATTTACTTGCATGCATACTAAAAGTCAGCTACGCTGAGTGAGTTCTAGTTAATCAGTCAACATACGTTTCATACACTTACTTTCATATACTCATCTGAAGATACATATTATATACTTTACCTGTTTACCTTTCTTTCGTTCACACATTTATTCATACACACATTCTATCATACTTTCATACTTACATACTCTCGTACTTTCATACTACATGCATACTATCTTTACCATCTCAGATATTATTAGGGTTTGGTCTCTTCTATCTCAGATATTTTTACGGTCTGGTCCCTTTCGTCTCAGATATTATTAGGGTCTGGTCCCTTCTTTCCATACAGCCATATATACACTTCTTTACACATACATTTTGTTATATACTTTCATGCATACTCCTAACCTCATACATATATAATTCATACACATTCACATGTCATACACTTACCATTCAAGGTAAATGTATTAACTCATTACATTGAGTATGCACACAGTCCTGAAAACATAACAAGGAAATGGGGCAAGATACTCACCTGTGTCCGATTCGGTTCAGAATTAAGTGTAACTCCTTTTCTTAATTAGGTGCGGCTAACTATATAACAATTACATGCATCAAATAACTATCCCTATCCATATCACATTTCAAGGTTATTGTAACCCCTATCTACGGGGGTCCTGGGGCAGCGCCCCTAGCAGCAGGGTTCTAGGGGCGGCAACCCCTAGTAGGTTCCAAGGCGCAGAGACCCTGGCTGGGGTTAAGCTGCATTTCGGTCTTTCTTTCTAGGTCATTTCCCGTTTTAAATGTTACCTTTCATTATTAATTATTTTCATATTCGAAGCTTATATATCATATAAGTCCATCTATATCGTTTGTGTACGTATACACTGTTTATATTTCGTTTATTTGGAAATTGTTCAAGTCCGTATAAGTTATCCTCTAGCGTATAAGGCATCAAGTGTATAAGTCTTCATGGCGTGTAAGTTATACATATACGGCATACATATATGCTACACATACATACACGTTACATACATATACGGTGTGCGCATAAACGACGTATACGCATCTACATATACGCTACCCATACTTACACGCTGTTACATATATATGGTACAAACGTATACGGTACTTATATACATACACGATACATATACTTATAGGGTATATAGAAATATGTGCCATAAATACTTACACGCTGCTCATACATATATGGCACATACATATACACTACTTATATACATACACGGTGTGACATTCGTCATTTTTAGTTTAATCGTATTTGCATTTGTATAGAAAAACTGACCTGTTTTGGTCTATCGGATACTTATTTATTAATAGAATGTTGGGTTTTATGTTCATTTATGATACACAAATGTTGGATCAAGAAAACATCCTTTTCGGTACCTTAAAACACCCTTTTATGGCTAAAACGACTTAAAACGAACTTCAGGGTCTTAACTCGCCAAATAACATAAGCTGAAGACCAACCCCCTCCCTCCTGGGTGACGCACCACGCCACCACAAGGGCTGTGGTGGTCGCACAACACCCCCCACGTCTGAAGACCCACTAGCTCGTTTTGTTTGAGCTTCCAAACCAATAATAATGCATGAAACCTCTTGAAAGTAACATTATGGTTAAACCCTTACTCTTTCCCCATATAAACAAGACCAATGCGTCCAATTTTGGTTGCTCATTCACCTCAAAATCTCCCCAATCTAAGATCTAAGTATTCATCTTTCAAAATCTTGATAGTTTGACTTCTCAAGGTCAAACTAATGCTAATATTTGTTTCTAACTAATTCTTGTTAATTAAAGCTTGTTATTATAGTTTGCTTAAAACATATTCCGCTTGTTTCCTTGGCTTTCTCTTCTCCTGCCATGTCGGTTCCGTATCTATCACTCAATCACTCACTATACCACTATTGTAACCCACATAGTTAAGTGTTGACAAGAAGGTTAACGACTTGCTATTTAGGGTAAGAACAATAAAGCATTAATGGCGGAAAAACTAACACAATAAATGTTGCTTAATAGACACAAAGGTAACAAACACAGACTGTAACTCAAAAGTATCCATTTATAGAATTAATAATACAAATGAAAATCAATCAGTGTTTCAGAATGGAATGCTTTATCCGTACGTGATAAAGACAGTCGTCGCAATCAATTTCAGGAATAATATTAGGTGTCTCTCTTAGCTGTGTCATAGGCGTGCCCTAAATTATTCTATTTATAGGCCTGCCCTGACAGCGATCATTCCTTCTAGAAACCCGAATCATTGATATATAATCATAAAAACATATTATAAAAAGATTCTATGTGTAAACAGGTCCTCGGGTAAGCTTAATAGCTTTTGTTTTCATCGAGTAGACTTGGTAACTAAAGTGTGCTGGGGAACAGTTCTACGGGCAGACTTTACTTAGAGTATTTTCCTAAGAAAATATTCACCTAGAAGAATTCAATCCTCTTGAGCATAGCAAACTTTGCTCGATATGGTCCTACGAGCAAACTTGTTCTTCAGAAATCCCTTCAACTCTTTGTTAATAATAACTTATTTGAACAAATCAAAGTGTGCTGGTAACACTGTAGCTTGTGATGGTAGCACTGTATCTTGCTCTGAGTTGAACCTTGCTTAGAATAAGTCCTTAATATATATCTTTGTCAACTTTCTTCAAGCTTCCTGGGACCACTGTTTATTAAACAAACCTTGCTAGATCTTCCAAAATACTTGGTTTCCTTAGCTTGGATTAGTCAAGAGTTTGTTCGGAAACAAACCTTGCTTGACTTGAGGAACAACCTTGCTAGACAAAGTGAACCTTGCTTGGATTAACACTTAAGAGGAAATTTAGAAGATAACCTTTCCCGGAAGGCAAAATACCTTGCTAGAATAAGTAAAAGCTTGCTCGGATGCCTAAATGTGCTCGTTGTCCATACTTAGCCATTTTCAGATAGGTTGAGAAGATTACAATCTTCATTTTGTCTTTACTTGTAATTTATTCGACCCAACAATCTCCCCCTAGATTGGAACACCTCAGCTGTACCAAAACACCTCTATGGTTACATACACTTAGCCAAAAATACACAATAAATTTCAGAAGTAAATTACATATCATAATAAAAAATATTACAAGTTGGAAATTCTATCCCATGGACATTACAAAGCAAATCTAAGCTAGATAAATAATCTTATCTTCTTGATCTTGAGGCTTCTTGTATTCTATCCAACATCACACTAGTGGCCCTTTCTTTAAATAAGAATTATTCTTGTTGGTGAGGATGATTGAGTGGCTGGGTCCACCAGAATATACCCCCCAAGTCCTCATCATGTAGGAATGTCAAATCTTCATTTTCTTTAATGATGCCCAAGGCAAGCCCATCAGAGTTTCGGAGAATGAAGGATTCATCTTGTACTTTATTATCAATGCTTGTAATCCTTCCATTTCTCTGGACTTCATAGTTAGGCCTTGTCATTTGCCGCCTCATACTAATGCACTCCATGTTTGCCAGAGGGCTTTTTTTTCATTTTTGACTTGTAGGTATCTTCAGAATACCTTATCTCCCTCATCCTCTTCACTCTTCTGTTTCTTTCATACTCAGAGAGTTCCCATTTTATTTTCTTGTTCAGCATGGGGAACCCTTTTCTAGCATGATTCTTGAGAAACTTTGATAATTCGTTTCTTTGTCTTCATGCAAATCTATGTCTGTTATGAGAGTTATACAGATTCATAGTTGCCATCTCAGCCAGTTTCTCTCTTTTGAATTTGGCAAAATCATCCTTGAACTCAATCTCTCTCAATTCACCACTTTTCATCACCGCTTTCATTGTATCAGCTTGTGCATCAAAGAAGAGCTTATTTGGTAGGTCCAAATCAGAAGGTGGCCTATGTTGTCGTTGATAAGAAGCTCTAGTGGTGGGTATTGGAACACTTACAGCAGAGGGTCTTGAAATGTGTTTCTTCTTGGTGACAGAGACCTCACATGTCCAGATTTCAAAAACATCTCAATGATTTTCTCCTTTGGCAATAAAATGAGTTGCAAGTAGTTTTCTCCTTCCCTTGCCTAGGTAGTTATCATCCCCATGAGTTCTTCATCAGTTGGACCTGCGGGGACAGACCTTTGATCTTCAATTCGTTATCCCCTCAGTCCACACTGGAATTGTAATAGTTTCCGCTGTTCAACTTCAAGTTTTTCCCGTTCAACTTTCTCTTCATAAAACAATTGTTTCAATTGGTCTTTGCCAAGATTGTTGAAGAAACCTTCACCCATACCTTTCTTACCATCAACCCCTTCAGGGTCTCGATCTTGTTTTCTTCTTCCCATGGCTCTAGGTGCTCATCTGGTTCCTCTTTAACAAATACAATATTAGGAACCTTTGATGATGAGGGCTGTGCTTGATCATGTTTCTTCTTTTCAGCTTCAAGCATGGACAGCTTCTCTATTTTTCTCAGATTTTTGGTGTCATCCCCTCTACCCTGTGCCTCCATCAATCTATCAAATAGGATCACTTGCTCATTTGGCCATTTCTTCTTCTTTTCAGCCCTTTCCTTCTTTGTTAGAGTAACAACTCTTGGCCTTTTTGTCAATCAAGAACATAACTTTTCCACCATATTTATTGAATAGTCTTTCAAGCTTTTCCTTATGATTCGTCTCCCTCTTCATCCTTTCCAATTCTTCTCTCTTCATAGTCTCAACAGTTGTGAGATATGCATTTTTCAACTCATCAAATTTCATTTTGCTCAAATCCTTATCAGACAGTCCATGCATTCTCAAGAAAGTTGTATATTTTTGTGAGTCACAGTTCTTCTTCTCCATCTTTCTTTAAATATACTCCGCCTCATTATCAATCAACTCCTGAGCTCCTCATCAGTCATCTGAGCCAGGGTTTCAAACTTGTATCCATGGTGAACTAATCCTAGAATTTTAGGATCATTTCTCCTTGCATCATTCAACATACTCTGTATGTTCTCCCTGTGTTCATCTGTCATTTCAATATTTGGGGAGTCAACGATATCATCATCTTCATCAGAAAAATCATCCAGAGCCTCAATTCTCAGCTCATTAACTTCAGGTTCATCATCAGGCCTAAAACTTTGTAAAGGAACAGCCTTGACAGGACTGTCCTTTGGACTTTCAACTATGTACTCAGCCTTTTCAAAATCATCCTTAATAGGACTTTCCATCACTTTGGGGCTTTCAACAACATATTCATATCCTTTTGGGTTGCCTCCCACCTTGCTTCTCCTAACATATTTCTTTTCATATCTCTCTCATGATTCAGGGTCTCAATTTTCAGGGTTCTCCCTCTTAGCATCCTCGATGACCTCCTTCCACCTATCTATACTATATTAAAATAGATATAGAAAGGATAGAATGGCCATTTGATCAAAAACTCTTATTGGTTTGTTTGTAACTAGTTTACTATTCTTTATGCATAAGATACAATCCATCAAAGCTTAAAAACTTCAATGAGATTCAAATTTCAAAATACCAAAAAAATGAGTAGATTTAGCTCTCTCTCCTTCTACCCAACCCTAATAATCGCATCTCTCTCATCAAACTACAACTACTGCAGCCACCATAACACCCTGTCCTCGTTCTCACCAAACCCTAATTAAGCGGCAGTTCAGATGTTGTTAGACTGTAGTAGTGGCTATAGATTTTAAACTGCGGCGGATTTGCTGAATAGAGGCAACGATGGTGGTGCAAGGTAACACAAAGTTACAAGTCGATTTTCCGATAACATCAACGTTTTTCAGGCTAAATCTCCGAGAAGATAATCTTCCTATTCTGAACTCTTTTTTCATTTGTGGCCTTTGGCTTTTTTTGTTCGTTTATGTAATTACTTGTTAATGTTTGTTGATTAGTTCATGGTCATCTTGCTATTCTGCCTACGTTCGGTTAATTTTGTTCATTTGTAGGTTGGGTTACTTGTTCATGAAATTTGGTCTACAAAATAAATCAATGTTATTTCCTTGAAGGGGTGTGTAGTAGGGCTGGAAATTTATACACGAGACACGAATACATGACACGTACCTACACGACTTTAACAGGTAAAAGGTAAGGCCTTAACATGTTTCGTGTACTAAACAGGTGGACAAGAAATTACCTGTTAATTTTAGTGTCTAAATAGGTATAATACATGTTTACCTGTTAGGTACCTGTTAATGCCTGGTTATTTTTAAAATAATATATATATATATATATATATATATATATATATATA
>NW_027499320.1:0-97106 GCF_021521415.1 Bidens hawaiensis
CTCAATCAAGCCCTCCTTATTGACCAAATATATGCGACTCAACAAATCAGTCAACTTATGCGAAAGATAAAACCTAGCCGCCGCGTATTGATTGATTGATTAACAACTTATACGACCAATGATCATCTTCTACGGAAGAATGTTAATCAAAAGCTTATACGGCCAATTTAACAAAACTTATACGGAAGAATGTTCTGCCCAAAATCCATAATCTTGAGTTTCATTATCAGCTTGCATTATACAAATCCACTCGTGCAGAAGTTATAGTTATGTAACAACGAACAGAAATCTGAGTTGAATTTGATTTTCAATCGTAAACGAGTGAGTAATTGAAGAATTTAGAAACGGTTTGACTTTGAATCTTGAAATCTTCAAACCGAAAGGAATTGATGTGTTTGATATATTAGTAAACACGAACCTATGCTTTGATATTAATTAAATAATAGTTCGTGAGACGGATCGAAATCACGTTATGTTTACTATACGATGCTTAATGGCGGAAACAAGAAGCAAAGGGATAAACACATAGCAACTCACACGAAGATTCACTAATATTCATATAACATGTAAGTACAAGTGATTTTCAAGAAATCTCTATGGATTACAAGATACGACATGAAAGCTCCTATTTAGACTAATATTCTATAGGCCATATAAGTTGGGTGTAGCGTATAAGACTTAAACGCTACGTATAAGCCTTATATGTCGTTTAACTAATCCAAGACCTAGAGATAGACAAAATTATCTAACAGTCTCTCCCTTGGATATTGCTTGGTCATGGTGTCTGAGTAGTAGACATTTATGATTCAACACACCCCCCTCGGATATTGCTTAGACTAACAAAGTCGATCTTCAAGTTATCTCCCCTTATCGTCTTGATAGTCTAACACACTCCTCGTTAAGTTTCCAGAATCGATATGTATAACTGATAATTTTCTGAACTTTTGGATTTGAAGGATATGTTATTTTCAATATCAACCTGATTGGATGAGTCCTTTTTCTTAACGATCCAATGATATAACTTTGAAGTGGAGCTTTTCACATAAGATTTCAACTTTTCAAACTTCTTTTCACTACAATATTTCTAATCAACAACCTCAACATTTGGCATCCTCGAAACATCTTTAACAGTATCGTGTTTTCTTCTACACATTTTTTTGGGGGACCCTTTGGAATATCTGATTGGACGTTTGAGCTTGTATTTTTAGATTTTGAATTTTGAAATTTTTTTCATGTTTTCAGAAAATCTTTGTTTCCCGCATCGGATTTTTGAATGTAAACAAGCTTAGAACTATTCTTGTACCAAGAAGATTTGTTAGTTCGTTTATGACTGTCTTTTGGAATAAAGAAATCTATATTGTGTTGATTTTGGTATTGGATTTATTTCTTGCTCTCAGATGTCGTACGATGTACAAATGCAACCTTATTAACTTGCTTACGCTTAAAAGTCTGTAATTCCTGTTTAAGGTGCAGCATTTTCGGCAATGAATTTGTTTATTGTTTTCTTATTTTGATCAATCTTCTCCAAATGTGCCTTTTTGCTTTTTTGAAGTTGATCATATGCTTCCTTAACTCGTTCAAGCTCTTTTAGTAACGAGTGAGTGTGAGTTTTTAACCTTTTGTACTCTTCACATTTTTCACAAGATTTAGCTTCCTCGGCTTTGTTTTCAACTTTGAACTCCAACAATGATTCTAAAACCAAATTTTCATCATATTCTGAGTCACCATCATAATCGAATTTCAGAGGGTTTTCAATTTCTGCTAATGACGGTTCTTCGGTTTGCACACTATTTAAAGCAATTTTATCATTCTTATGTAAAGACAATTCACAGTCTTTCATATTTTCGATGAATTGAGAGAGCTTGTATGTTTTGGGTCAGATTGAATTACTAAAACGAATGTACACCAAACTTCAGGTTACGTCTCAACTAGTGTGTCGGCCAACCTGTCAATGTAGTCTAACTCTCGTTTCTTAATCTCGATATGTTTCATTTCTTTCATAAGCTCTCAATATCTGTTGATTAACGAGTCAAACGATTCTTTAATCATTATATCAAAATTAACAAATTCATTTTTCAATGTCTGCCTTTCGTTTCTTCTCAAAACATCTTTTTCATTAAACGAATTTGAACAATCAATTTTCTTCAAAATTGCACGTGAATCGAGAAAAATATGGCGTGTAACACTTAAACGTATGACCAACAACTTATACGGAGAATTTCACTTATGCCAATATGTGGAAACTTGTAAAAGTCTAAACTTATACGTAGCAATCAAACATCATCATTCCATGCGTCCGTATATGTCAACCTATGCGGAGAATTGTATATGTTTATCAACTTATATACCGCTGCATATATCAATCAAACAGTATTCGTATACTTATACGTGAACATAACAACATATACTTGAAAAGTAACACCAATTTAAACGTCTTTATACAAGCAAAGTAGCAGCAACGAACCTTATACGGATGAACTCTTTCAAGAATATAACACTAATTCCAACAAGCGGCACTTGAAAAATCAATTTATATGCAGTGACACGAAACCATGTGTAGATCAACAATCAATTATCATATGCGGAACCAAGTAAACGTAATAATCAATTACAAACATGTAAATAAAACTTGACCAGAATTTATACGTATAGACAAGTCAACTTATGCGGCCATCATGTAAATCACATCAGTTTGTAAGTCCACAAATCTAAACAATCAGTATGCGGTATATAGTAGAAGTATAAGTCAACTCAATCAAGCCGTCCTTATTGACCAAATATGTGCGACTCAACAAATCAGTCAACTTATGCGAAAGATAAAACCTAGCTGCCACGTATTGATTGATTGATTAACAACTTATACCACCAATGATCATCTTACACGGAAGAATGTCAATCAAAAGCTTATACGGCCAATTTAACAAAACTTAAACGAAAGAATGTTCTGCCTTAAATCCATAATCTTGAGTTTCATTATTAGCTTGAATTATACAAATCCACTAGTGCAGAAGTCATAGTCATGTAACAACGAACCGAAATCTGAGTTGAATTTGATTTTTAATCGTAAACGAGTGAGTAATTGAAGAATTTAGAAACGGGTTTGACTTTGAATCTTGAAATCTTAAAACCGAAATTAATTGATGTGTTTGATATATTAGTAAACACGAACCTATGCTTTGATATAAACTAATAGTTCGTGAGACGGATCGAAAGCACGTCATGTTTACTATACGATGCTTAATGGCGGAAACAAGAAGCAAAGGGATAAATACATAGCAACTCACACGAAGATTCACTAATATTCATATAACATGTAAGTACAAGTGATTTTCAAGAACTCTCTCTGGATTAAAAGATACGACATGAAAGCTCCTACTTATACTAATATTCTATTGGCCATATAAGTTGGGTGTAGAGTATAAGACTTATACGCTACGTATAAGTCTTATACGGCGTTTAACTAATCCAAGACCTAGCAATAGACAAAATTATATAACAGTCTCCCCCTTGGATATTGCTTGTTCATGGTGTCTGAGTAGTAGACATTTATGCTTCAACAGACCCCCCTCGGATATTGCTTAGACTAATAAAGTCGATCTTCAAGTCATCTCGCCTTATCGTCTTGATAGTATAACACACTCTTCCTTAGGTTTCAAGAATAGATATGTATAACTGATAATTTTCTGAACTTTTGGATTTGAAGGATATGTTTTTTTCAACATCAACCTGATTGGGTGTGTCCTTTTTCTTAACGGTCCAATGATATAACTTTGAAGTGGATCTTTTCACATAAGATTTCAACTTTTCCAACTTCTTTTCATTACAATCTTTCTAATCAACAACCTCAACATTTGGCTTCCTCGAAACATCTTTAACAGTATCGTGTTTTCTTCTAAACATTTTTTTCGGGGGACCCTTTGGAATATCCATTGATAACTCGTTGTACCAAGCAAGCACCAAAAGACTCAAATTGGATTTGAGTAAAACTTTTCTTTGGCATTGTCGCCTTGGTCAAATAAACAAAGATCGCATTCATACACTTCAAAAGAATGGTCTTTTGAAATCAAGTGATGATTCATTTGATGAATTTGAATCTTGTTTATTGGGAAAGATGACCAAGGAGCCCTTTAGTGGAACTAATGAAAGGGTGAAAGACTTATTAGGTATCATACATTCGGATGTATGTGGTCCTTTTAGGACAATGACAAGGAATGGTGAAAGATACTTCATTACCTTTACCGACGATTATAGTCGTTATGGGTATGTGCTCTTGTTAAGACACAAAAATGAAGCCTTTGAAATGTTCAAAGTCTTCCAAAATGAAGTACAAAATCAACTCAACAAAAAAATCAAAGTACTTCGATCCGATATAGGAGGTGAATACCTCAATGATGCGTTTCTAGATCATCTATGGAGTTGTGGGATTGTCTCATAACTTACTACACCCGGAACACCACAACATAATGGTGTGTCTGAAAGGAGAAATCGAACTCTATTGGATATGGTTCGATCCATGATGGCTAGAAGCACATTACCTCTATCATTTTGGGGTTTTGCACTGATCTCTGCTGCCCGTATTTTAAATATGGCACCAACCAAGAAAGTGGAAATGACACCTTTTGAAATATGACATGGAAAGGTTCCATCATTATCATATCTAAGGGTATGGGGTTGTGAGGATTATGTTAAGATCTACACCCCTGATAAACTTGAAAGCCGTTCCGCTAATTGTATCTTTGTAAGGCTAAGTTCTTAGAAAGAACGTTCCTTAGGGAAGGAACTGAAAGAACTATGGAACTCGAGGAGGATCGAGAACCACAAGCCGATACACGTTTGGTTGACACTAGCGATCAACAAGAGGTTGTTGATGATGATCAAATGGTTGATCAAAACACACAAAACTGTTGGACTCGGTCTGCCCAAGACACATACAGTATTGATGTGGCTAGTGCGTTATGATCCAAGTCGGGTCATACCCAATAACAAGCTAGACAAACACCATAGATATTTGTTTAAAATGATGTGATCATAGTAAATAAATATCAACACTTGATTTTGGGAATTGGTTTCCTAAACAATTGCACTTGAAAGAATAATAAATTATATGGATAATTTATTTTAGAGAGATTAATTCATAATGTTATTTAATTGGTTAAATAACATCAAAGAGAGTAATATGTAAATATTGTTACTTGGATCTTGTAACATGTAGCATAATGTTACATGTAACAAATAAAATGTTCATGCAACAAACATGAAGGTTGTGTAACAGAATTTGAAATTCAAATTGTGGGTGGGACCCACTTGTAATCCCCCCTTTATGGGGAAACACACACACCCAACCACATGACATGCATTATTCCTTTTGTTGGTTTACATATCCAAGAACTCTCTCTCTCTCTCTCTCTCTCTAAGCTCTCTCTTTCATTTTGCAATACAACTCCTTGTTTTTCTCTCCATATTTTTGGCCAAAAGAACAAGGAAAGGAGGTGTTCATAATCAAGTGAAAATCCTAGCTAAAGTGGTGTCTTGTTAGTGGCTTGGTGTATACTAGCTTGAGGCATTCGGTTTTGAAGGCTTGCATTCACAAACAGTCATCTCCTTCATCTTTCTTGCATCTTGAAAGGTTGTATTACATAAACCCCCTATGGATGTTGTTTTTGTATGCATGCAAATTCGTATATGGATCCGGGGCTTGGGTTTTACATATAAAACGGGTTTTATATTAATCAAACATAACAAGATTTAAAACTTTATTATCCGCTGCGTTTTTCTTATAAATGGTTTTATATGGCTTTGATAATCTTGTTAAAACCCAACAATGGCATCAAGAGCCGCTTATACGGATACATGCATCAATAGATCTAAAAATTTTCGGGTTTTATGGTGTGGTTCACCATATGGCCGAAATTTTTGGGGCTTTTGGTTACCCCTTAGTCTCTTAATAGCTTCTTTAGCTGATTCATCAATAAAGAGGACCTCATCACTAGACTCAATTCTTTTGTGTTTCAAGGGTTGCAACTGGCCTTCAGGCCCAGCCACTTCCTTCCCCTTGATTTTCCTCTTTTCATCTTCAATATACTCAAGTTTGGATGGGCCTACTTCCCTCACCACTGTGGGTGGGAAGTCTTCAGAGAAATTATCAATTTCTTCAAATAGATCATTCAATTCATTATCCACCTCTTTCTCCTTAGATTTTACTTCATTATTTTCATAATTTATTTTTTCAGTTTTGTTAGTTAGGGCTATAGTGTCACCTGGGATCACCATTTTCTCAGTGACATTGTCAGCCTCAAGTTTTTTGTCAGTTTGCACCTCAGTCAAAACCTCATCCACCTCCTTCTCAGCCTCATCCACAAAAATGTTTTCAACCTTATTCACAACTTTTTCCTCATCATTCACATCATTCATATTCACCTCAATAACATCATTAACATTATTTTCTTCAACCACATCATCAGAAACATTTGCTTCATATCCACCATCATTTTCCTCCTCATTTCTCTCCTCTTCCTCCTCATCACTACCATACAACTTCCCAAAGATTTTAATACATCATCATCCTCAGCATCATCATATGACCAGGGTTTGAATTTTCAGAAGAGCCTGTTCCAGCTGGGATTCCAAGTCAGAGTTTGTCTTCCTTAAAGCTTTTTTTTTCTCTTCTTAAATCACAGTTTCAATCAGCACATTCATGTGTCTGTAAAGGAGTCTCAGTCTGGCATCAGGGGATGGTGTGTTTTTGGGCGAAATAGGAAATGGATCAGGAATTAGAGTTTTCTGAGTGTCCTGGGATGGGTTTTCTATGATATTTTCACTGGTTCTTGGTAAGGGGTTTCTGGTTTGAATTGTTGGTTTATGTGTATGTATGATCTGGGAAGTTGGTATATGGGGTTGGTTAGAGATTTGGGAATGTGTTGGTCATTGGTAAGGAGTGTTAGGTTGGTTTATGAGGTGGGCTAGAATGTATTATGGTATGTATGGTTCATGTTTAGGTTGGTCTTGGGTTTGGGTTTGGGTTTGTTTTGGTGGTGAAGTGGGTGGGGATGGAATGTATTATTCATCTGTTTGGTCATGGTGAGGTGGTGATTGGGTATGGTAATGGGTGGTTATTGGTGTTGTGGTGAATGGGTGGTGTAGAAAAATGGTTCTCATCATTTGATGTCTCCCCCTGAACTTGTGTCATCACATCATCCACAACAGTATTCTTAACTTATTCATAACATTATCAACATTAACAATATCCTCTTATCTCCCAGCATCTTGTTCAACAACAAGATCATTTCCCATCTGTCCATCATCTCCTTCATCATTATTATCATCATTAGAATTTGATATGTCATCATCATCATCATCATCATCATTGTTACTACTATCTTCATCACTAGTCACCCTTGGTGACTCATGCACGACCATAATCTCCATATTATTATCAATAAGCCAAGGGACAATATCATACTCCACCTCCGGATTAAAGTGGCTTGTGGCACCCAACCTTGCAATTCTTCTAAAAATATTTGGGTCTTGAAGGACATGAGTATTGCCCAAAGTTGGAAGATCAGGGCAAAGAATATTAAAAATGATCTATAAGAATCTTCGATACATGAGAAATCTGTCTTCTTCCCTCTTCCTTAAGTTTACCACCAGGCCATCAAATATAAGTCTTGAAAATTTGAAAGGCCTATTATGTACAACAACAACTATAGCCGTAGAGATCTCTCTGCTCATGAGGGTCTAGGTACCCCTCCTTGGTGTAAACCCTTGAATTAGGTGATATAAAACAGGGAACATTCCCTTTTGGAACTGCCCTTTATGCACATTCCCTTGGTATACCATTGTTTCTTGGAAAATCCTCATCAATCGCAGGGTAGAAAAGGATTACTAAGCCTCTAAATTATCGTTCAATTGTAGACTTTCCAGGATCAAATGTTCTGTGATTTCAATTTCGTGACCAGCCACTGTGGCTTCAATTATCCGTCCATTCACATCATCCTCCAACTGTGCTGTAGTCTAGAAATCCAAGTGATGAATTCTGTAGATTATCGGGCTTTCGGTGAGAGAAAAGCATAGATTAGATCTAATAAGCTATTGAATCATCAGCTTCACCGGCCTATTCTCCTCAGTGACTTGGAGAAAGGCGCAAATGTTGTTCTTCTTTTCAAACGGGTACACAATTTCTGCACAATCACAAACAAAAAAAAAATACATTCGAAACAAAGATTAGTCATTTAAGTTCACTACTTTATCATGTATCAAGCTAAATTTGAAGAAGAATTAAAATAATAATCTTTATGAACCTGTTCTTCGACAAATTTATAACCTACACAGAAAACAGAGATGTCAGTAAGCATGAAATTAAAACCCTAAACTCATACAATGTGTGTCGGAAATGATTCAGTTGACGCTTACCGAGTAAGAATTAGATGGATGACCAATTTACGTTATGAATTTGGAGCAACGATTGAGTTTCTGGGTTATGAGCAAGTGGAAAATAGTGCATGAGTGAAAGAGGGCAAAAGGTGAAATGAACATTTGTCTAAGTCCCCAGTTTATAGTGTATGCTGTGCACATTTGAAAGTGAGTTTTAAATTAATTTTGTCATTTGGTGCCAAAAACCCAACTTTAAATATTCCAGCATAAAGCTTGTTCAATAAAGTATATTATCCAAGCTTGCTCGTCCCATAGTTTGCTCAAGTATTTAAAGTAAATAGAAACAAAGTAAGTGAATAAAATGAAAGAATCTTACTCGAATATACAAGATTGCACGAGAAATTAATCACAAGTTAAATAATCAAGTATAATTGATCAAATAGGCAACCTTACTCGAGATCAATAAAGATCCCAAAATAGTAACTTAGTGATATTTCTAAATCTCAACCTAACTCGAATACCTTATCAATGCTAACCTTACTTGAATCTACTGAGAAAAGCAAAAACATGACATACTTTTAGAAATATACATTCAGGTATAATCCAAAGCAAAGTTTACTCGACAATACTTCAAAAGTGAAAAGTGTGCTATAGAAGACTTAATATATTAATTTTAATATACGAGTGTGCTTAAAGCATACAGTGTACTCGGAAAGTAAATCTTTCTTGAAAAATTCTGTAATATGCAAGTATGCTTGGAGAACACTTGAACTATTATATTAATATACAAGTGTGCTCTAAGCAAGAAGTTTGCTCGATAAACAAAGTTTACTCGAAAACACTTGCAATTTCAGACAAAGCATTCAGACTAAACAACATATAATAAAACCAATATTAAACAAGTATGCTTGAAATTTTACCAAGTTTACTCGATAGAGATAAAGAACTAGTAAATGGTCAAGATTGCTCGAACAATAGTCATTGATCAAATTCAATTCAAAGTCATAAAGTATGCTTGACAAACACAGATTTCAATTAAACATCCAAATGTACTCGAATCACGTATTTAAAGCATATTCAGACATTTATATAACATATTCATCAAGTGTGCTTGAATGAGATGACCTTCTAAACAACCAAGTTTACTTGAAAGTGCATAATCATCCAAATGTACTCTATAATACATGAATAATCTTTTTCAAAGCAAATAAATATCAAGTACGCTCGAATGAGTTAAACTTCAAATAAAAACACCTATGTTTACTCAAAAGTTTATAACATCAAAGTTTACTCGAAATAACATATGCAGACTTATTCAAATTGAAAATGCAACACTTTTTGAATTAAACTTTACATCAAACAGTTTTCTCATTAAAGTTCAAAGTTTAAGATCAAATGGTGCATAATTAGATCAAATTATAGTTTAATCCTTTCAAATCCATTTCTCTTTTATGAAAAGGCATCATATTGATTAAGTCACCTTTCAATACTTTATTCTCAGCATTATTATGACATAATAGGCAGATAGGTTAATAGCAGGTATTGACTTAGCATGAATTTCATTGCTTTGGTGATAAGCTTAAAGTTCAATTAGGTGCATAATACAAAAATGGATAACAGTTATTGCATTATAATGTTCCATATCTCTTCTCAAAGCTTATTTGGCTTTCTCTAGATCACCCAAATTTAACTTCAACCCCCTGATATTTGGTCAAAATATTTTATGACAGAACCTTTAAACATTCTTAATGAATTTTTCTTTTCAAAACATTTCAAACTTTGAGGTTTAAGGTTGGACTTACATGCCACGCATTTCGGACTTACAAGCCTTCCATTCAAGGTGTTTAGGACTTATAAAGATGCCCCACCTCTGTAGTTCTAGTTTAAACCCTCATGTTTGATTTCTTTAAAAATTTTGAACATTTATCAACTTTTTGGTTGATGTATAATCAATTTGCACAAATTTGATCTTTGTCATATTCATAAGATGTTTCAATTAGAGTAACCAATTACCAACAGGATCGTGTATGACTGGATAATCACTTTTCTGCCTATCATTCGAAGAGATTTATCTTGAAACATGCATATTTAACAATGCATCTCCACATTAAGCTTAGCATATTCATTATGTTTATATCACCTCAGTTTGTAAACATCATGGAAAGCAACCATACTTATTAATGACTGCACTAATAGTCCTTTTAGCCTATTAAATCCACGTGATTGGTATAAATAATCAATCTACTATCATTTCCCAAAGGTTGGATCAATTTTCATGGAAAAAATTTTAAGCATCTATAAAGCTTTTAACTGAATAATCTTAACATTTCTCAACACCATTAACTTGCTCAGCTTGTCAAAAATGAATTTATTTTTAAAACTTCTTTGAAAAACATTCATGTGAGCACACAAGTTTTATCACATAATTAAAGTTTTGACACAAGCAATTACTAACATATTGAAGAATAATTCAGATAATGAATGACATGCATTAGCACACTTAGACTCACATAAGGTAAAACTAAGACTAATTATGCCAATTTTATCCTATTTTAAGCAAATCATCATTTCAGATCATTCAACAACAACAAGATATCAGATAAGCATGCAGATGTAATAATCAAAGCATATGTAGACACATGTATCAAGAAATCATACTCAGTTATTGACCTAAGAAGCATTTAAAGCAAAGTCACTTATAGTTATTTAAAGCATATATCAGTTTGACCAAATTCACACATTCAAACATAAAACAAAACTTATTCACTCAAGACCTCTTAAGAGATAGTCAGTTAGCACATTGAGCACACATCATCAATAAGACTTCATCAAAGTTGATCATGCCTAAAGATTTTTATAGAAAGCGAAATCTTGTTTTATCTAGTGGCTTGGTAAACAGGTCTGCCAAGTTGTCACTAGTGTCAACTCTTTTCATTTCTATAACACCTTTCTCACCACAGAATCTGATAAAATGGTGTCTGATTTCAATATGCTTGGTCTTTTGTTGGGATGAGAAAATGGACTTAAGGAAGATTGGAATCTTCTCAACCTCCCTAAAAACGGCTAAGTATTGACATCGGGCACACTTGGACATCCGAACAAGCTTTTAGTTAAGCCTAGCAAGGTATTTTGCCTTCCGGTTAGAGTTATCTTCTTGAAGTCTTCCTTAATGATAATCCGAGCAGGGTTCACTTCGTCTAGCAAGGTATTCTTCAGGTCAAGCATGGTTTGCTTACTAGCATACTCTTGACTAAACCAAGCTATTAAAGCCAAGCAATTTGGAAGATCTAGCAAGATTTGAATAATAAACAGTAGCCCGAGCATGCTTTGGGAAAGTTATTCAAGATACATTCAAAGAACTTTTCCAAGCAAGGTTCAACTCCGAGAAAGCTATAGTTCTACCAGCACAAGTCAAACAGTGCTACTAGCATACTTTGGTTTGCTTAATAAGTTATTATTTGAGAAAGAGTTGAAAGGATTCATGAAGAATACTTTGCTCGTAGGATCATAATGAGCAAAGTTCGCTACGATCAGGAAGATTGAAGTCTGCTAGGTGAGTATTTTCTAAGGAAAATACTCCAAGTAAAGTCTACCCGGAGAACTGTTCACCAACACACTTCACGGTTGCTCGGTCTACTCGAAGAGGATAAAAGACACAAAGTCTACTTGAAGACCTATTTTACACTTAGTATATTTTGTATTATCATTTCTGAATATGTATTAATGATTGGGGTTTCTAGAAGGAATGACAGCTGTTAGGAGGCAGACCTATAAATAGAATGATCTAGGGCACGCCTCCTAACGGACATAGGACAGACACCTGAATTGATTGACAACGATTTGACGGCTGACATATTCTTACAGATATTCTGCTAGAATCATATATTTCCTTTCTTAGAACCTTAAAGATTTTCTTTTTGTAATAGACTTACTATTTATGGAAATCTATTGAGTGAATCTGTGTGTGTGTGTGTGTGTGTGTCTTTATTGGGTTCATCAAGCAACAACCAGTGTGTTATTGATTCCGCCTTTAATACACTATTATTCTTCTCCAATCTAGTCGCGTCGTTAACCTTCTTGTCAACACTCTAAGTGTGGGTTACGGCAAAGATGGATTGAGTGATCAATCGGGACCGACAAGTGGTACCAGAGCTGAGCTCAACTACCTTGGTGAAGAATAAGTTGTCGATTATTGAATGAATATGTTCAGTTTTAGGACAAAGGGTGACGTCTGAGTACTGTTCCATTGGAGAGTGACTTCAGTTTTTGTTCTTCTCTTCTTTACTCAGATATGCCTTGTTTTACGGTTTAAAAGTTTCTTTTTCCCTATAACTTGTTTATTGTTCATAATCTTGCTTTATTCGTACGAGATTCATCAGATCTGATAATCATATCTCAGGTATGATAATTTTTAGAAAAGTTTAAATTAATGTTTTAAGTCAAAATTTCTTTTAAGTCAGCTTGATAGGGTGATGGGAAACTCTAAATTCATGGAAATTTTTAATGATTCAACGGCGATGTTCCTTCCATACCGGATTTCAGACCACTCTCCATGTTTATTGAAATTCCCCTCTCTTATTAAAGGTAAGCCTAAACCGTTTAAATTCCCTAATTTCTTAATTGGTAAACCGGGTTATAATGATATTATTGCTAACGGCTGGAAAATTGAGGTGAATGGTTATTACATGTTTCGCGTGGTAAAGAAACTCCAAAACTTAAAACATCCAATCCGTTCTTTGTTGCATCGACATGGCAATCTCCACAAGAAAGTTAATGATCTAAGAACCCTTTTTGATGATTGTCAAACCCGTCTTGACATTGACCCTACTAATTTGGAGTTGATTCGGGAGCAGAGTAGTTATCTTAAGGCTTATCATGAGGCAACTAAAGATGAGGAAGAATTCCTAAAACAAAAGGCTAAAGTCGATTGGTTAAAGCTTGGTGATTCTAACACTGCGTATTTTCACAATTCCTTGAAAATGCGAAATCATAGATGTCGTATTGATACTATAAGTGATGGTCAGGGCCAATTATATGAGGGATCGGATGTTCCTTCGGTGTTTGTTAATCATTTTATGAACATTTTTGGTTCGGATATGCAACCATTGAAAAAACCAGATAATCAGATTTTTACTACTAAGCTCTCGGCCTCTCAGGCGGAGCTGATGGTTAGACCTATATCCGATTTGGAAATCAAGGAAGCTTTTTTCTCTACTGGGAATACCAATGCGCCGGGGCCTGATGGTTTTTCTTCGGCCTTCTTTAAAAGTTGGATATTGTTGGGAAAGATGTTTGTTTGGCGGTTCATGAATTTTTCAGAAAAGGAAGTCTCCTTAAACAGGTTAACCACACTATTATTGCCCTTATTCCCAAAGTGACCACCACTTTTACTCCTAATGATTTTCGTCCCATCTCGTGCTGCAACACTTTATATAAATGCATTACCAAGATATCTCGGTTCGTATGATGAAGGGTTTGGAGTCGTTAATTGATATCAATCAGTCTGCGTTTGTTCCTGGGCGTAAAATTTCTGACAACATCCTTTTGACCCAAGAATTAATTCATAATTATCACACTAATAACGGACCGCCTAGATGTGCTTTTAAAGTTGATATTCAGAAAGCTTACGATACGGTCAGTTGAGACTTCATTCGTGATATTCTCTATGGGTATGGTTTCCACGATAGGATGATTCATTGGATAATGGAATGCATAACCACTTCTTCCTTTTCGATATCCATAAATGGGAACTTACACGGGTTCTTTAGTGGTAAAAGAGGTCTAAGATAGGGTGATCCGATGTCTCCTTATATTTTCACGCTGGTTATGCAAGTCCTCACTTTAATTCTGCATCGGAAAGTTCGTATTGAACGCTCGTTTCGTTTTCATCGTCATTGTGAAAAATTAAATATTATCAATATTTGCTTTGCGGATGATTTGTTCCTGTTTGCTCGAGGCGATGTGGATTCTGCTAAAACTATTATGGGGGCTCTGAATGATTTCAAAGATATGTCCGGGCTTACTCCTAGTGTCCCGAAAAGTACCGCGCTTTTCTGTAATGTTTCGGATCGCGTTAAAAGTGGGATTTTGAATATTATGCCCTTCGTTGAAGGTAGGCTCCCGGTTAAATACTTGGGAGTTCCTCTTATTTCTACGAGGCTAAATTACCGTGATTGTAAGAGGTTGCTGGATCGTATGGATAATCGGATTGGAGATTGGAAGAATAAAACTTTATCTTTTGCGGGTAAACTTCAGCTGGTCAGGTCTGTTCTGTCGTCCTTATATATTTACTGGTCTGCTGTTTTCTCACTTCCTTCTAGACTTATTGCTGATCTTGAAAAACGGATTAAAAATTTCTTTTGGGACTTTGGACACAAAAAGGGAAAGCATAAAGTTTCTTGGGATGTTGTTTGTCAGCCGAAAAGTGAAGGTGGTTTGGGTATCCGGCGTATCCGAGATGTCAATAACTCTCTTCTGGTTTATCATATTTGGAGTTTAATCAATGATAGTAATTCGTTGTGGGTTAAATGGATGCATGTGTATAAAATGAAGGGGCGAAATATTTGGAGCTTGCAGATTCCTAACTCTTGTACTTGGGGGTGGAGGAAAATACAGTTTCGTCCCCGTATTAGACATTTTATATGGCATGAAATCGGTAATGGGAGATCTACTTCAGTTTGGTATGATAAATGGGATGATGTATGTCCTTTAAGTGATTATATTAACCCGAGAGCTATACATGGGGCTGGTTTGACTTTAAAAACCTGTGTCAGTGATGTTGTTCATCATAATAACTGGGGCTGGCCGCCTGATTGGATTTCGAGATTCCCAATTCTTTCGAACTTAAAGGGGGTGAGTATTTATCCGGAAAAGAGGGACAAGATCGTGGTAAGGGATGAGAATGGGACTTCAATGAATTTCTCGGCTTCAGGAATATGGCAACTTCTTCGAATCCCGGCTGATAAGGTTTCTTGGATGCATGTTGTTTGGTTCTCTCAATGTGTTCCAAAACACTCCTTTATGTTGTGGATTGTGCTTCATGATAGATTGAGCACGCAGAATCGTATAATGGGGTGGAATATTGGTGGGTATCCAAATCATAACCTGTATTATGTAATGGATAGCCGGATTCTCGTAATCATCTCTTCTTTGAGTGTAAGTTCTCTTCTGAGGTTTGGAGTATTGTCAAATTGAAAGGTAAGTTTCAGGGGTGCATGAATGGGTGGGCGAATACTCTTCAATATGTGTCTCAATTTGGAATGTCCAACTCTATTGATATTGTTATTAATCGGCTGTTACTTGGGGCTTCGGTTTACGTAATTTGGAAGGAACGAAATAACCGGCTTTTCAGGAACTCTTTGAAGACTCCAAAGATTGTTGCTGATGAAATCATTAAGGGTACTCGCCTAAAACTAATGACTCTAAAGTTCAAGAATTCTGAACGGGTCAATCGGGTTCTCGAAGATTGGCACTTTCCGAGGGGAGTTTCACACCAAATTGATGATAATGGTTGATTTGTTTTTGTTATGTTTGTTTCTTTGGTTCTTGTGTAGGCTTTAGCAGTGTTTACCTTTGTTTGGTGGTTTTGGTTTTGTTTACTCTTGTATGGCATGTCATACATGAGAACTAATATGGCACTTTGTCATATTACTTGTTCTTTGTTGGTTGTGTGGAATGAATTTAACCGGGTAAAACCCTTTACCCAAAAAAAAATATGTTTTTGTTAATGGTTGATATGTTTTTGTTATGTTTGTTTCTTTGGTTCTTGTGTAGGCTTTAGCTGTGTTTACCATTGTTTGGTGGTTTTGGTTTTGTTTACTCTTGTATGGCATGTCATACATGAGAACTAATATGACACTTTGTCATATTACTTGTACTTTGTTGGTTGTGTGGAATGAATTTAACCGGGTAAAACCCTTTACCCAAAAAAAAAATATGTAATTTGAATATGTACCAATCATTAGGGTTTCTAGAAGATGGGACAGCTGTCAGATGGTAGAAGGCCTATAAATAGAATAATTTAGGGCACGCCTACAAGGGACAATTGACTCTTTTCAGACCAAAAATAATATTTTCTGATTTTGAGTGTGACGGTTGTCCTAGGATCGTACGGATAAACTTTCCAAACAAGAAACCCTAATCGATTATCATTTGCATGAATCATTTATATAAATGGAAATCTTTTGAGTAATTGTTTGTGTCTGTTACATTTTATTAATCCTCAAGCAACAACCCTGTTTGTTTCTGATTCCGCCGTTAACAAACAACTTTCTTACCCAAAATAGCAACTGTCAATAACTCTCTTGTCGACACATTTATTGTGTGAGTTATGACCTAACTGTGAGTGTGAGCGATTATGACTAATCATTCCCTTTGATTTGTGCAGGAACAGTCCACTCCACTGAATGAAGTATGGACATGAATAGTGGGTGTTCCTAGCACATGACATGTGACAAAAGGTCACTTGTTAATAATGAGGAGAAATTTGAGGGTCCAGTAGCTTTTGGTAGTGATGAGAATGTTGGTAAAATTGTTGGAAAAGGGATTCTAAAAATGGCAAGGTGTCATTTGACAATGTTTTCTATGTAGAAGGATTACAATATAACCTCTTAAGCATATCCTAAATGTGTGATAAGGGTTATACGGTGGGATTTGATTATTCACATTGTTTCATCCTCAAACCTGAATTTGTAACTCCACCTAACATTATTATGATGATGGCACCATGGAATGGCAATTTATCTGAATTGAACATGAAAGAAGCTGTTTCCAAAGGAGGCACCTGTTTTGTTTCTAAAGCCACTAAAACTGAATCAAAATTGTGGCATAGAAAATTGTGTCATGTCAACCTTAAGAACATGAACAGATTGGTGAAGGGTGAGCATGTAATTGGCTAACCTACAAGAGAGTTCAAATTGGATAATAATTGCATCTCATGTCAAAAGGGCAAGTATCAGAAGTCTTCACACAAGACAAAACCTGTTAACGCAATTGATCAAGTGCTTGAGATGCTTCACATGGATCTTTTTGGTCCTGTGAGTGTTCCAAGCATATGAAAGAAGAGATATTGTCTTGTGATAATTGATTATTTCTCAAGATACACTTGGGTCTACTTCCTAAGTACGAAAGATGAGGCTGCTGAGTTGATTAAGGGGTGTTTGACTAGGGATGAGAATCAATTAGATGAAAGGGTGAAAATCATGAGAAGTGACAATGGTACTGGGTTCAAAATGGAGTAATGGAAGAGTTTTGCATTGCTAAAGGAATTTTACAACAATTCTCTACTCCTAGAACTCCTGAAAAAGATGGTGTTGTAGAAAGAAGGAACATAACACTCATAGAAGCTGCAAGAACCATGCTAGCAGATGCTTTCCTACCTGTTACTTTTTGGGCAGAAGCAATCAATACAGCCTGCTATTTTCAGAACAGAGTACTTCTCAACAAAAGTCAAGACAAGACTCCATATGAGATTTTGTTAAAAGAAAGCCCTACATCAATTTTCTCAAGCCATTTGGATGCAAATGTTCACTTTTGAACACCAAGGACTACCTAAACAAGTTTCAAGCTAAATCCTTGGATTGCTTCTTTGTTGGTTACTCAACACACTCAAAAGCTTACAAAGTATATATGAAAGATGGTTTGAGTGTGATTGAATCATATGATATTGTTTTCAATGAAAATCAATTCAATAAAGTTGATGGTGGTGCATGGTTGTTTGATCTTGAGAAGTTAATCAAGTCTTTAAAGATTTATCCTGAGGACTTTGATGAAACTTTGTATAAGACAAGTGTAGTCTTCAACTTTTCTTCAACAATCATTTTCTTCAATCCATCAATCTCAGTCACATACCTTGACTGAGTCCTGTAACTACTCACACAATCATCTTCAAGACTCTTTATCTTTTATTCATTGATCAAATCACTTGCTTCATATCTATTAATGATGCTTTGTTTTCTAAAGCATTCACTCTCCAACTTACCTACCTTCATATTCAATGCATCTATTGTGTTAAGTAAGTCAGTTGTAGAAAGTGTAGGTACCTGTGAAGTGGAAGATTCAGCCTCATTCTCAATTTTTGCCATCAAAGCAACATTTGCACTTGTGATATCATCTGCATGGTCACTCTAATCAATATTCCCTTCATGGTGAGTGGCAACAGCAACATTCCCTTGGTTTCTAGGTTGATTTTGATTGTTTCTGTTTGGATTGTTTGGGGCATTTTGAGAGTTTTGGTTGTTTCTTTGAAAGTTTTGGTTCTGTGGCATAAATTGTTGATTGTTCATTGGAGCTGGCCGGAAGTTGTTGAAATTGAAATTGTTGTTGCTGAAGTTGTTGTTTCATTGCTGGTTCTGTTGGTATTGCATCGGATTTCTTGGCTAGTTCTGGAATTGATTCATCTGAAAGTTTCTAGACTGGTTGCATTCTCTGGAAAAGTGACCAGGCTGTTGGCAATTATAACAAATGACTTTAGACTTATCAAAACCAATCCTCTCGTTAGGCCCTGATAGAAGTGATCTACCAGTCCTATTGTATAGCCTCTTGCTTCTAAGAGCCAACATGGCAGCCTGCCACTTGAGATCCATGTCTTCAAGATCATCAGCATCTATTTGTTCCAAGTCATCTTGGATGACACTTGTGTGAATCAAATTCTTAGCAACAAATGCATTATATGACTCAGTAAACATGGAGAATAGAGCTTGATTTTCATTCCCTTGTGCACTGCTTCCACCACCATAGGGCACATGTCCATTTGTCACAGAGGCAGGCTCATTGTCATCAATAAGTTGGACATTGAATCTTGACTGGCTACCTTGGTTACTTATACTCCTACCAATGAATGATTTAGGTGTTTCAACACCATGTTCATTTGGTTCTTCAATGATGGGAATCTGTTACTGATTCTTTATGGACAGGTTTCCCATAGGTGCAAACAGGGCATTTGACACCTTGAAACATGGCTTCTCTTCCTTGATCATCTCATTTTCGATCATCTCAATCTCAGCAGCTTGGAGGAAACAAATCACATTATCCAACTTATGTGCATCAAAGTTGGGTTTTTGAAGAATGAATTTGTTGGCTGTGTACCACTCTTTGGGCATTGAGTTCAGCAGCTTTGTGGTCAGATCAAGGTCAGTCATAACATAGTCAGTTGTTCTTAGGTCATTCACAATGCCCAAAAATATCTCAAGAATTGATTTCAATCTTTCACCGTCCTTGTACTTGAATCTCTCAAGCTGTTGCTTGAGTCCTTGTTTCTTGATATTCTAAAGCTCAGTGTTACCTTCGAACATTTCAAGGATTGCATCATACATAGCCTAGCTGTTGTGTGATGAGCAACCATGGTTAGGATTTCCCATGACAGTCCTGGCTTGATCATAGCTAAGGCCCTGTCATCCACCTTCCTCATCCTATCACGCACGGCAGCAGTAGCATTTGCACCATCAGTAGCTTGTGGACCATTCTTGATTGAATTCCACATGTCAACATCGTTATAGCACACAGCAGCTTCAAACAATACTTTCCATTTGGTAAAATTCTCATATCCGTACAGTCTAGGTATTTTGTTAGTGGAAACTTCTTGTTCTTCAAAACCAGAGATTTTGGTATTTTGAAAAACAAAAACAGAGAACAGCTAAAACCAGAGTAAAAAATTGAGTTTTTGAAAATAATCAGATCTGAGAGACAAGTCTTCAATTCTGATAAATCTAGTTCGATTGGAGCAAGAATAAGTAATAAAGATGTAAACTTTAATTAAAATAAGTAAAAGAAGACACCTGAAATTTGTAGATCTAGATGAGAATGAAGAACAGAGCAGCTGACTTCATATTCAATGAAACAGTGTTCTACTTACGTCATCTTTCTTTCTCAGATCTTCAAACAGCAACAATTTCTTCACCCAAACAGCAACGAACAAGCTCGATACCATTTTTCGTCCCGTAATAATCGCTCACACTCACAGTCAGGTCATAACTCACACAATAAATGTGTCGAAAAGAGAGTTAAAGACAGTTGCTACTATGGGTAAGAAAGCGGTTTGTTAACGACGGAATCAGAAACAAACAGGGTTGTTGCTTGAGGATTAATAAAATGTAACAGACACAAACAATTTCACAAAAGATTTCCATTTATATAAATGATTCATACAAATGATAATCGATTAGGGTTTCTTGTTTAGAAAGTTTATCTATACGATCCTAGGACAGCCGTCACACTCAATATAAGAAAATATTCTTTTAGGTCTGAAAAGAGTCAATTGTCCCTCGTAGGTGTAACACCCCGGCTAAAGCGGAAACGCCTGAGTGTGACGTACAGATTGCCCAAAACACATGTTACACTATTAAGTGACAATATTATCATTAATTTATTTAAACATCAAGTACACAAGTTTGTAACAAGAAATACATGGAAAATTACAAGAACAATTTCACAACTTAACCATTTTTTGATATACCCTAAGTTCTAATGTCTTCTTCATGTGTCAACTTCGAATAGATGTACCTGTAGCATATATATAAAATAATGCCAACTATATGAATTATTATTATTATTATTATTTTAGAATCAAGGCCTCTTCATCTTTTTCTCTCCGTACAACTCCCAACCACCCCCAACGTTCACATATCTGTACAATTCCTCTGGCAGTTTTTCCGGCATAACAACCAGGAAAGCTTCCGACACCGGGTAAGTAGCGCTTCGCGTCTCCACTCCCCTATTGTATACACCACAAGTTCACCACAAACCACCCGCGCGCCATCGCTCGAAATCGAAAGAGCGAGCAAACGAAATTGTAAGACGGCCGGCGGATTTTTTTACGACTTACTTTTAGTTCGGCGGCACACAGTCGCCGTCAGCCACCCATGCCGCCGAAAATCGGACCTCCAATTCGTGCTACTGACCTGTTGCACCTCTGTTCACCAGCGCCGTTACTGAAGGTTAACAGAACCACAGCCACCGACAAGACACACTAACTGATTTTAAGGGTTTTAGCTCGTGACCTAAGTGAAGGTTACGGCTATCCACTTGCTACGTTGATTGCTCGGTGAGATCGTTCCCTATCTTTAGTTATTGTTTAATATTGAATCTTGCATTAGGCATTTGTTGATACCAGATGTACATGCCTGGTTTTTGTGTGCATTTGGCATCCTAAGGTTTTCTGTTCTTCGTTTGTGGGATTAACTTAATTGCTGGGCTGTGCTATTATTATTATTATTGTTATTATTATTATTATTATTATTCGTATTATTACTAGTATTATTACTATTATTATTATTATTATTATTATTATTATTATTGATTCGGTGTAATTGCTAGTGGTTGTGTGATTAGTTGCAAATAGAGCGTAGGAACCATGACTACTACTTGAGACCATGTCCTGATACGAGGGGTCTAGGAAAGGGCAAAGATAGGGAGCGTATATTGCGTTTGGCTTCTTGGAATGTAGGAACATTAAATGGTAAATTGCTAAAATTGGTAGATGTGCTTAAAAGACGTAGGGTTCAGATAGCATGCCTCCAGGAGACTAAGTGGAAAGGGCATAGAGGGGCTGAGTGTAATGGGTATAAGTTGTGGTACTCAGGGTCTGATGGAGCTAGGAATGGTGTGGGGTTCCTAGTGGCTAAGGAACTACACACTAGTGTGGTGGAGGTGATAAGACATAATGACAAAATTATGGTGTTGAGATTAGTACTAGGAGAGGAAGTAGTGGCAGTAGTCTGCGCCTGCGCGCCTCACGTAGGCCTAGGGGATCAGGGAAAGAGAGAATTTTGGGATTGCCTAGACGCAGTGGTAGGGGGCATACCTAGGGGTGAGGATTTGTATAGGAGGTGATTTTAATGGACACATTAGTAAGGGTAACGATGATTTTCAAGCTGTACATGGGGGTTTCGGTTTTGGTGATAGGGATGAGACAGGAACAGATCTTCTAGAGTTTGCGATGGCTTATAAATTCTTTTTTCAGGAAACAGGATTCCCATCTGATCACTTTTAGCAGTGGCAGACGCGACACGCAAATTGACTACATTTTGATGAGGCAGGGAGACCGACGTTGGTGGAAGGACTGCAAAGTCATACCTGGGGAGGCAGTTGTGACTCAACATCGACTACTAGTGACAGATATAGGCTTCAGAAATAAGCTGACTGGTCGAGAGAAGAAAGGTAAACCTAGAATTCGATGGGGAAATGTGAAGGACGAAAATCTCCTACTGTTTAAGGATAAACTCATACCGCATACAAGGGCTCGACTAAATGGGGACTCAACTCACATATGGGAAGATATGAAGACAAAGATAATCCATGTAGCAAAGGAGACCCTCGGGGTCACAACAGGAAAGTCAGGTGGGCATCACGAGTCTTGGTGTGGAAGGTCTAAGGCGGTCGGCCCAGACAACATACCCATCGAGGTGTGGAAGTGCCTGGGAGACGAAGGAGTCATGTGGTTAACTACTCTGTTCAATAGTATTCTCAAATCAGGTAAGATGCCAGACCAGTGGAGGAGCAGCGTTGTAGTTCCTATCTATAAGAACAAAGGAGACTCCAAATGTTGTGGTAATTACCGAGGAATCAAACTACTAAGCCATACTATGAAGCTATGGGAAAGAGTGATTGAGGTTAGACTTAGACGACAAACTCAGGTTACGGTCAACCAATTTGTCTTCATGCCTGGGCGTTCCACAACAGAGGCAATACACCTCATAAGAAGATTAATGGAAAGTATAGGGAGAAGAAGCGTGATCTACATATGGTGTTTATTGACCTAGAAAAGGCATACGACAGTGTGCCACGACAGGTTCTCTGGGAGTGCTTGGTGGGTAGAGGAGTACCCAGGAAGTACATAGAGATATTTATGGATATGTATGCAAGGAGTGAAACAAGTGTTCGTGCGCCAGTGGGGGATACTGATTTCTTCCTTGTAGAGGTGGGTCTTCACCAGGGGTCAGCGTTGAGTCCGTTTCTTTTTGCAGTAGTCTTGGATGAGTTGTCAAAGTCGATTCAGGGGACTCTCCCGTGGAGCATGATGTTCGCAGACGATATTGTGCTACTTGCTGAGAGAAAACAAGATCTAAACATGAGGCTTGAGGAGTGGCGAACAACCTTAGAGACAAAAGGTTTAAAGATTAGCCGCTCTAAGACAGAGTACCTCCACTGTGATTTTGGTGGGATAGATGACAATTAGGACGTACAGATCACCATCGAAGGGCAGGTGGTCCCACAGATAACGAAGTTCAAGTATCTAGGATCGTTCGTTCAGAGCAATGGGGAATTAGACAGTGATGTGACTCATCGAATTCAGGTAGGATGGTGTAGATGGAAAGAAGCCACAGGTATATTGTGCGACAAGAGTTTCCCGACTAAACTAAAGGGAAAATTTTATAGGGTTGCAGTTAGACCTGCAATGCTATATGGAACAGATTGTTGGGCCATCAAGAAGGCACAAGTGCGGAAGATGGAAGTAGCAGAAATGAGAATGCTACGTTGGATGTGTGGGCACACAAGGCTAGACCGAATAAGAAAGGTTGTGTTTCGAGAGAGATTAGGGGTAGCAAACATAGCAGACAAGATAAGAGAGTGGAGATTGAGATGGTTTGGGCATGTGAGTAGAAGACAGACGACGAATCCTATTAGATCCATAGAAAGCATTACTATAGAGGGGGGAAGGGGTAGAGGGCGACCTAAATTGACTTGGGATGAGAGGATTAGGCATGATCTCATAGACCTAAACCGCTCCGAGGACATGGTTGAGGATAGGAATCTTTGGAGAAGTAGAATTAAGTTAATGATTTTTAAGAAGAAATGAATACCTTAGGGCTTATACTTAACTTATTTAGGTCACATACCATAATGGTATTTCCCCTTCATTTATTATTATTATTATTATTACTATTAGTATTAGTATTAGTATTATTAGTTTTGATATAACTGTTGAACTTTGATTCCCTTGTTTTGCTTAATACATATTATTATTAGTATTATTATTATTATTATTACTATTAGTGTTAGTGTTTTATATACCTGTTGAACTTTGTTTTCCTTTGTTTTGCTCCATACATATGTATTTAGAGCCGAGGGTCTCTCTGGAAGCCACCTCTTTATCCCTTTGGATAGAGGTATGGTGTGCCTACATCCCACCCTCCCCAGACCCTACTTATAGCTTTGCTGTCGGTGGGACTTCACTGGGTATGATTGATTGATTGATTGATATATGAATAGTTAGTGAGTTCACGCAAGTTTCGATATATGTACATAAAAACTATACAATTCCATGAACAAGTGTAAATGAGCAAGTAAGGTCCTTTCCGGTTGGGATTGTGCACCAACGTACTCGGAAATAGCGCAAGTTAGTGTCTTTTCCGTTGTAACAACCAATGTACTCGGATCGGGGGTCCCTATTCCACTCATAACATCGAGGTCCTGAGTGCATAGGGGGCGTATGATCATACTTAATGAGGAAACCATGAGCATGTAATCTTTGAGCAAATAAGCAATTAAACACACAAGTCCATGTAACGAATTGTAGTTTGTAGATAATAAATAAACGAAATTGTAATTTGGATAGGATATATATGCTACCCCCAAAAGTAAAAGCGTAAAAAGGGGTGTGAGAAACTCACCTTGAAGTTGAAGACAAACTTGAAATTAAACCGAAAGTGCGTAAATGAAACCGAAGCAATTTCACTTCACGAAGTAGAATTAAAAGTAAAAAATCAATATTAACTAACGACATATAAAAAAGTAAATAACTCGGGTTTTCGGTATTTAAAAGTGTTTAAATGTATATTTTATCATTTTATGGTGTTTTGATAATTTAATATTATTGTTAAGTTTTAACGAATTGTTAATAAATTATGAATTTAATATTAGTTTAGATTATGAGATTGATATCATGTTTTAATATTATAAGGGTTATGGAAATATTGGTGTTAACGATATATTTTATTTTGAAAACGAAAGTGTTAACGAGTTATAAAGTTTAACGGACGATAAATAAATATACAAATGTTTTACGAGTTTAAACGAGTCTTGACGAGTTTGAAAGACTTGGTTTTTGTTGACGAAATGATAAATATAGATTATAAATAATTTTATTTAACCTAAAATAATTTAACTTATATATTATGATTTATATAGTAGTTAGCATAAAGGGTTTAAAAAACAAACAAAAAAAACATTGCATTGACCCGGGTTCGAACCCGGGTCATCATTGTGACAACACATGGGCACAACCAACTGAACTAGCTAATTTGTTTGTTATTTTAACCAGAAAAGAAAATATATATTACACAGTCAAGTTCATCATCTTCCTAATGAAAACCCAAGATTTCATCCGTTAATCCGTTCCATGTTTGGTCAATTAAGTTTAGGGGTTTTATTAGTCGCTTAAAAACAATACAAATACATGTAATTTTTACCTCTAACTGTGTCAGAATGATGGAGAACAAGACTCGCCGGAAAACGGGTTTCGCCGGATAATTTAGAGGTTTATAGAGTGTTTTAGATAGATGTGAAAGTGTGAGTGAGTTTAGACGAAGCCTGGGTTCTATTTATAGTGCTAATTGGAACGTTTGAGGTTAATTGATAGTTAATGACATCTTAATTATTTCCGGCCGTTAATAGATTAAATTCGCGTGTGATTACATATTATTAGGAGTTATTATTGTTGATTATGGTTTGCCGTTAGTGGAGAATTACGTTGAATCAAGTATTAAAGTCGAAAACGCGTTAAAAAATGGTGGAGATGGCTCACCAGAGCCGCCGGAGCCGTCGCCGGCGGTGGACATCGGAAAAACGGGGTTAGGGACGAGGTGGGGCTGCTGGTGCATGTTTTCATTATTATTATTATATCATCATATTTATATGTATTTACATTAAGACCCTTGAACTTTCATATTATTTTAAAATAGATTTTAAACTATATTTACATAATGAACCTTAAACTTTTACAAGTTAACATAGATGTAATAAATGTTAATAAACTTAGATATTTATCATACTATACCCGGATTGTTTGGAACTCATTTACTTTGATAAAACTTTAAATCTCGGGATAAAACTTTAAATCTCGGTGTTTCGTTATTTTAATAAAATGAATTAGAAAACGGAGGAATAATAAACTTAAATCGTTAGGAGTATGATGAACGACAAATAAGAACCTATTGGAACGACAAAACGGGTCGGTTAGCGAATATATTTTAAAATACATAGGACGGAATTTGAAATATATATTTATGTATATTTATAAAACCAAAAATTTAAAATGGATCGGGCTTTCGGGTTTGAAAAGTAACGAATGTTACAGTAGGCGTGCCCTAAATTATTCTATTTATAGGCCTGCTACCATCTGACAAATGTCCCATCTTCTAGAAACCCTAATGATTGGTACATATTCAGATTACATATTCAAAACATACTAAGTGTAAAATCAGGTCTTCCGGGTAGACTTTGTATCAGATGTCTTCTCCATGTAGGCCTGGTAACCTTGAAGTGTGCTGGAGAACAGTTCTCTGGGTAGACTTTACTTAGAGTATTTTCCAAGAAAATACTCACCTAGCAGACTTCAATCTTCTTGATTATATCAAACTTTGCCCGATATAATCTAACGAGCAAACTTGTTCTTCAGAGATCCTTTCAACTCATTGCTAGTGAATAACTTATTAGCAAAGCCAAGTGTGCCAGTAACACTGTAGCTTACTCGGAGTTGAACCTTGCCCGACGAAGTCCTTTGGAATATTCTTTATCTTCCATCAAGCATGATCGGACCACTGTTTTATTAATGAATACCTTGCTAGATCTTCCAAGTACTTGGCTTCAAAAGTTTGGTGAACCAAAAGCATACTCGAAAGTAAACCTTGCTTGGCTATGAAGAACAATCTTGCTAGTCATAGTGAACCTGCTCGGATTGACACTAAAGCAGACTTCTAGAAGATAACCTTGCTCGAAGGATAAAATACCTTGCTAGGTCAAGTAAGCATTGCTCGGGTGTACAAGTGTGCTTGGATTCCATACTTAGCCTTTCTGGGGAGGTTGAGAAGATTCCAATCTTCCTTAATCATCCTTAAGTCATCTCAAGTCAAATTCTTGACTCAACAAGTTGGGTGGTGAAGAGCAAGCTGAATCAACTTGCAAATCATCAGTTTCAGCAATAGTTGCATTAGATGTGAAAGAAATAGGCTTGGGATCTTCATAAACAGTTTCAAAAGCATCAAATTCATCAGTTTAATATCCACAGTCAGTTGGACTTGGAGTTTTCACATAGGGAATTATGCTTTTGCACTCTTGCCTACATAATCCTTTTCACAAGTAAAATCTCTCGCATCAAATTTCTTTGCTCCTTGAACTTCACCTCTTGGTTTCCATAGAAATCCATGAGGTTCAAACCCATTTTTCATTAGGAACTTCTCATCACCATTCAATTCTTTTGGTTTCTTTCTTGAGAAGGCGGCCTTTTTCTCTTTCTTCCCATTGTTAGGTGATTTTTGAGAATCATCAGACTTAACTTATCATGAGTCTTGATTCGAAACAATTCTCAATGGCTGTATGTTTCTTTTCACAACAGTTTCATTTATTATAGGAAGATTATTTCTTTTTACTTGGTCAGTCACACTATTCTTTGGTTTTACTACACCCTTCCCATCTTTCTTCAAACTTTCAACATCCTTTAGTTCAACCTTGTTCTCTTTCACCTGTTCACACACCTTTCCTTTTCCCAAATATTCACCATACTTCTGTTTGTAGAATACAAAATTTTGACCAAATTTTGTTTCATCTAGAACATGGAATGGTTTGGAAGTGAACCTCTCATGACAAGAATCAGTGTGGTGACCATATTCATCACATTTTTTTACACCACGCCTTTCCTTTGAAACTTTCATGAGCATTTCCCTTTTTGAATCTCTCACTTGGTCTAGTGGTTCAATTCCAAGTGTTTTTTTTTGTCTTGAGACCATCAAAATCAATTGAGAAAGGCGTAAACTCTTCAATTTTTATGTCCTTTCTTTCAATTTTGCTTTTCACAAAGATTACTTTCTGTAAGTTCATAGGCTCTTCATCTAAGTTTCCCTTATGTCTTGATTGTCTTTTCTCATATTCTTCCATAGTTTCAACTTCTCCTATGTCAAATAACTCTTGACTTGTAAAGACAGAGTATACTGGAATAAACTGATCACTTTCAAATGTTTCTTTAAACTTCTTGTCGTTATTCTTAATTTTTCTCAATACTTCTCTGCTTGGTGGCCTTACAGCATTGTAAGCCACCTTTGTTCTTGTAGAGCCTTCACATATGTCAAATGACACATGTTCTCTTCTTATCTTCTCATTTAGTCTTTTCATTTTTTGGTGTAGTAGGAGGCAATAATGGAAGTTGATCAATTGAATCAGGCTTCTTCAGTCTTCTATTTCTTTTTGAAGCTTGGATTTCTTCATTTGAAAATTGATCACTTAAGTCACTTAAATCATCTTTGTCCAAATCATCTTCACTGAAGTCATCTTCAGAAACTTGCACACCAATTGACTTTTCATCTTTCTCATCTTTCAAAGTAAATTCTCCTTGTTAATCAACAATAGCCTTTCGTAATGTTCAATGAAGTCTTTCTTGTCTCTGAACACATCTTTGAATTTGTTGAGATAAGCCTCCCTTTTCTCCTTATCAACTTTAAGAGAATAGCTACTATTAAAAGGTGGAGGAACAACTTTGTATTTATCTTCTTCTTTCACCTTGTTCAAAATGCATAATATGTTTCTAGTGGATACAAGATTCTTCATAAACTCAACTTCAATTTGTAGTGTGGTATTTCTCACATTTTCTTCAACCACCATTTTCTTTAGTCCTTCAATCTCAGTCACATACCTAGACTGAGTACTGTAGCTGTTCATGCAATCTTCTTCTAGGCTTTTGATCTTTTCTTCATATGTAACATCACTAGCTTGATACACTTGTATCATGCTCTGTTTCCTTTAACATTCACTCTCCAACTTGCCTACTTTCACATTCAATGCATCAATTGTTTCAAGTAATTCAATTGTGGAGTGTGGATGTACCTGAGAAGAAGAAGATCCAGCTGCATTTTCAACTTTTGCCATGAATGCAACATTGGCCTTGGTTATGTCTTCTGCATGATCACTCCAATCAAAACCACCTTCTTGTTGAGCAACAAGTGCTACATTCTCTTGATTTCTAGGCTGGTTTTGGTTATTTCTTTTGTTGTTTGGAACATTTGGAGGGTTTTGGTTAGTGTTTCTCTGGTAGTTTTGGTTCTGAGGTACTACCTACTGATTATTCATTTGAGGTTGCTGGTAGTTGTTGTTAAAGTTGGGATTGTTGTTGAAGTTGTTGTAGTTGGTGTTTCTTGGCTGGTAATGTTGATACTAGTTCTGATTTCTTGGTTGTTGGTTCTGATACTGATTCCCTTGAAAGTTTCTTGGGTGATTGCACTCTATAGCAAAGTGCCCAGGTTTTTGGTAGTTATAACAAATGGCCTTTGACTTGTCAAACCCAATTCTTTCATTAGGCCCTGATAGAATAGATCTACCAGTCCTATTATATAGTATTTTGCTTCTAAGAGCCAGAATTGCGACTTGCCATTTCAAGTCCATATCTTCAAGATCATCGGCATCAATCTATTCTAAATCATCTTGAACAATGCTTGTGTGAACCATATTCTTTGACACAAAAGAATTGTAGGAGTCTGTGTACATAGAAAACAATGCTTGAGTTTCACTTCCTTAAACACCATTTCCTCCAACATAAGGCAAATGTCCACTAGCCATGGAGGCTGAATCATTATCATCAATGAGTTGGACATTGAACCTTGATTGGCTTCCTTGGTTACTTGAACTACCACCAACAAATTCCTTTGGTGCATCACTACCAAGTTTAGTAGGTTCTTCAATGATAGGTATTTGCTGTTGGTTTTTGGTGGTTAAGCTTCCCATAGGAGCAATGAATGCATTTGTGTTTGTCACTTGGAAACATGGTCTTTCTTCTTTTATCATCTCATTCTATATCATTTCTATTTCAGCCGCTTGGAGGAAACAGATTACATCATCAAGCTTGAGTTGTTGTCATCATTTCTTTTGGCAATGATGACAACAACTTTGTACTTAAATCGGAATCTGTCATCACATAGTATGTTGTTCTTAGTTCATTCACAACGGCCAAGTATCTTTCAAGAATTGATTTCAGCCTTTCACCTTCTTTGTATTTGAATCTTTCAAGCTCTTGCATGAGCCTTACCTTTTTTATTTTCTTCAACTCAGAATTCTCTTCAAACATTTCAAGAATTGCATCATACATAGCCTTGGCAGTGGTATGATGTGCAACCTTGGTCAGAATTTCCCAAGACAGACCCAATTTGATCATTGCAAGAGCTCGATCATCCACTTTCTTCATTCTAACACCAACGGCTTGGTTTGCATTTGCTCCTGTTTTAGGTACATATGGTCCATTCTTGATGGAATTCCATATGTTCACATCATTATAGAAAACAACAGCCTCAAAGAGAACTTTCCACTTAACATAATTTTCTAGTCCATAGAGCCTAGGAATTTTGTTAGTGGAGACCTCCTACTCCTCGTAACCAGACATTTTGTAAAATATTTTAAAGCAAACACAAAGACCTAAAAGAAATTTTGACTTAAAACATTAATTTAAACTTTTCTAAAAATTATCAGATCTGAGATATGATTCTCAGATCTGATGAATCTCGTACGAATAAAGCAAGATTAAGAACAATAAACAAGTTCTAGGGAAAAGAAACTTTTAAACCGTAAAACAAGGCATATCTGAGTAAAGAAGAGAAGAACAGCTGACGTCACTCTCCAATGGAACAGTACTCAGACGTCACCCTTTGTCCTAAAATTGAACATAAAAATCGGCAACTTATTCTTCACCAAGGTAGTTGAGCTCAGCTCTGGTACCACTTGTCGGTCCCGATTGATCACTCAATCCATCTTTGCCGTAACCCACACTTAGAGTGTTGACAAGAAGGTTAACGACGCGACTAGATTGGAGAAGAATAATAGTGTATTAAAGGCGGAATCAATAACACACTGGTTGTTGCTTGATGAACCCAATAAAGACACACACACACACACGCAGATTCACTCAATAGATTTCCATAAATAGTAAGTCTATTACAAAAAGGAAATCTTTAGGGTCCTAAGAAAGGAAAGATATGATTCTAGGCAGAATATCTGTAAGAATATGTCAGCCGTCAAATCGTTGTCAATCAATTCAGGTGTCTGTCCTATGTCCGTTAGGAGGCGTGCCCTAGATCATTCTATTTATAGGTCTGCCTCCTAACAGCTGTCATTCCTTCTAGAAACCCTAATCATTAACACATATTCAGAAATGATAATACAAAATATACTAAGTGTAAAACAGGTCTTCAGGTAGACTTTGAGTCTTTTATCCTCTTCGAGTAGACCGAGCAACCGTGAAGTGTGCTGGTGAACAGTTCTCCGGGTAGACTTTACTTGGAGTATTTTCCTTAGAAAATACTCACCTAGCAGACTTCAATCTTCCTGATCGTAGCGAACTTTGCTCATTATGATCCTACGAGAAAAGTATTCTTCATGAATCCCTTCAACTCTTTCTCAAATAATAACTTATTATGCAAACCAAAGTATGCTAGTAGCACTGTTTGACTTGTGCTGGTAGCACTGTAGCTTGCTCGGAGTTGAATCTTGCTTGGAAAAGTTCTTTGAATGTATCTTGAATAGCTTTCCCAAAGCATGCTCGGACTACTGTTTATTATTCAAACCTTGCTAGATCTTCCAAATTGCTTGGCTTTAATAGCTTGGTTTAGTCAAGAGTATGCTAGTAAGCAAACCATGCTTGACCTGAAGAATACCTTGCTAGACGAAGTGAACCGTGCTCGGATTATCACTAAGCAAGACTTCAAGAAGATAACTCTAACCGGAAGGCAAAATACCTTGCTAGGCTTAAGTAAAAGCTTGTTCGGATGTCCAAGTGTGCCCGATGTCAATACTTAGCCGTTTTTAGGGAGGTTGAGAAGATTCCAATCTTCCTTAAGTCCATTTTCTCATCCCAACAAAAGACCAAGCATATTGAAATCAGACACCATTTTATCAGATTCTGTAGTGAGAAAGGTGTTATAGAAATGAAAAGAGTTGACACTAGTGACAACTTGGCAGACCTGTTTACCAAGCCACTAGATAAAACAAGATTTCGCTTTCTATAAAAATCTTCAGGCATGATCAACTTTGATGAAGTCTTATTGATGATGTGTGCTCAATGTGCTAACTGACTATCTCTTAAGAGGTCTTGAGTGAATAAGTTTTGTTTTATGTTTGAATGTGTGAATTTGGTCAAACTGATATATGCTTTAAATAACTATAAGTGACTTTGCTTTAAATGCTGCTTAGGTCAATAATTGAGTAGGATTTCTTGATACATGTGTCTACATATGCTTTGATTATTGAATCTGCATGCTTATCTGATATCTTGCTATTGTTGAATGATCTGAAATGATGATTTGCTTATAATAGGATAAAATTGGCATAATTAGTCTTAGTTTTACCTTATGTGAGTCTAAGTGTGCTAATGCATGTCATTCATTATCTGAATTATTCTTCAATATGTTAGTAATTGCTTGTGTCAAAACTTTAATTATGTGATAAAACTTGTGTGCTCACATGAATATTTTTCAAAGAAGTTTTAAAAATAAATTCATTTTTGACAAGCTGAGCAAGTTAATGGTGTTGAGAAATGATAAGATTATTCAGTTAAAAGCAGTTAAAAGCTTTATAGATGCTTAAAATTTTTTCCATAAAAATTGATCCAACCTTTGGGAAATGATAGTAGATTGCTTATTTATACCAATCACGTGGATTTAATAGGCTAAAAGGACTATTAGTGCAGTCATTAATAAGTATGGTTGCTTTCCATGATGTTTACAAACTGAGGTGATATAAACATAATGAATATGCTAAGCTTAATGTGGAGATGCATTGTTAAATATGCATGTTTCAAGATAAATCTCTTCGAATGATAGGCAGAAAAGTGATTATCCAGTCATACACGATCCTGTTGGTAATTGGTTACTCAAATTGAAACATCTTATGAATATGACAAAGATCAAATTTGTGCAAATTGATTATACATCAACCAAAAAGTTGATAAATGTTCAAAAGTTTTAAAGAAATCAAACATGAGGGTTTAAACTAGAACTACAAAGGTGGGGCATCTTTATAAGTCCTAAACACCTTGAATGGAAGGCTTGTAAGTCCGAAATGCGTGGCATGTAAGTCCAACGTTAAACCTCAAAGTTTGAAATGTTTTGAAAAGAAAAATTCATTAAGAATGTTTAAAGGTTCTGTCATAAAATATTTTGACCAAATATCAGGGGGGTGAAGTTAAATTTGGGTGATCTAGAGAAAGCCAAATAAGCTTTGAGAAGAGATATGGAACATTATAATGCAATAACTGTTATCCATTTTTGTATTATGCACCTAATTGAACTTTAAGCTTATCATCAAAGCAATGAAATTCATGCTAAGTCAATACCTGCTATTAACCTATCTGCCTATTATGTCATAATAATGCTGAGAATAAAGTATTGAAAGATGACTTAATCAATATGATGCCTTTTCATAAAAGAGAAATGGATTTGAAAGGATTAAACTATAATTTGATCTAATTATGCACCATTTGATCTTAAACTTTGAACTTTAATGAGAAAACTGTTTGATGTAAAGTTTAATTCAAAAAGTGTTGCATTTTCAATTTGAATAAGTCTACATATGTTATTTCGAGTAAACTTTGATGTTATAAACTTTTGAGTAAACATAGGTGTTTTTATTTGAAGTTTAACTCATTCGAGCGTACTTGATATTCATTTGCTTTGAAAAAGATTATTCATGTATTATAGAGTACATTTGGATGATTATGCACTTTCAAGTAAACTTGGTTGTTTAGAAGGTCATCTCATTCAAGCACACTTGATGAATATGTTATATAAATGTCTGAATATGCTTTAAATACGTGATTCGAGTACATTTGGATGTTTAATTGAAATATGTGTTTGTCAAGCATACTTTATGACTTTGAATTGAATTTGATCAATGACTATTGTTCGAGCAATCTTGACCATTTACTAGTTCTTTATCTCTATCGAGTAAACTTGGTAAAATTTCAAGCATACTTGTTTAATATTGGTTTTATTATATGTTGTTTAGTCTGAATGCTTTGTCTGAAATTGCAAGTGTTTTCGAGTAAACTTTGTTTATCGAGCAAACTTCTTGCTTAGAGCACACTTGTATATTAATATAATAGTTCAAGTGTTCTCCAAGCATACTTGCATATTACAGAATTTTTCAAGAAAGATTTACTTTCCGAGTACACTGTATGCTTTAAGCACACTCGTATATTAAAATTAATATATTAAGTCTTCTCAAGCACACTTTTTACTTTTGAAGTATTGTCGAGTAAACTTTGCTTTGGATTATACCTGAATGTATATTTCTAAAAGTATGTCATGTTTTTGCTTTTCTCAGTAGATTCAAGTAAGGTTAGCATTGATAAGGTATTCGAGTTAGGTTGAGATTTAGAAATATCTCTAAGTTACTATTTTGGGATCTTTATTGATCTCGAGTAAGGTTGCCTATTTGATCAATTATACTTGATTATTTAACTTGTGATTAATTTCTCGTGCAATCTTGTATATTCGAGTAAGATTCTTTCATTTTATTCACTTACTTTGTTTCTATTTACTTTAAATACTTGAGCAAACTATGGGACGAACAAGCTTGGATAATATACTTTATTGAACAAGCTTTATGCTGGAATATTTAAAGTTGGGTTTTTGGCACCAAATGACAAAATTCATTTAAAACCCACTTTCAAATGTGCACAGCATACACTATAAACGGGGGACTTAGACAAATGTTCATTTCACCTTTTGCCCTCTTTCACTCATGCAATATTTTCCACTTGCTCATAACCCAGAAACTCAATCGTTGCTCCAAATTCCTAACGTAAATTGGTCATCCATCTAATTCTTACTCGGTAAGCGTCAACTGAATCATTTTCGACACACATTGTATGAGTTTAGGGTTTTAATTTCATGCTTACTGACATCTCTATTTTCTGTGTAGGTTATAAATTTGTCGAAGAACAGGTTCATAAAGATTATTATTTTAATTCTTCTTCAAATTTAGCTTGATACATGATAAAGTAGTGAAGTTAAATGACTAATCTTTGTTTCGAATGTATTTTTTTTTGTTTGTGATTGTGCAGAAATTGTGTACCCATTTGAAAAGAAGAACAACATTTGCGCGTTTCTCCAAGTCACTGAGGAGAATAGGCCGGTGAAGCTAATGATTCAATAGCTTATTAGATCTAATCTATGCTTTTCTCTCACCGAAAGCCCAATAATCTACAGAAATCATCACTTGGATTTCTAGACTACAGCACAGTTGGAGGATGATGTGAATGGACGGATAATTGAAGCCACTGTGGCTGGTCACGAAATTGAAATCACAGAACATTTGATCCTGGAAAGTCTACAATTGAACGATAATTTAGAGGCTTAGTTATCCTTTTCTACCCTGCGATTGATGAGGATTTTCCAAGAAACAATGGTTTACCAAGGGAATGTGCATAAAGGGCAGTTCCAAAAGGGAATGTTCCCTGTTTTAATCACCTAATCCAAGGGTTTACACCAAGGAGGGGTACCTAGACCCTCATGAGCAGAGAGATCTCTACAGCTATAGTTGTTGTTGTACATAATAGGCCTTTCAAATTTTCAAGACTTATATTTGATGGCCTGGTGGTAAACTTAAGGAAGAGGGAAGAAGACAGATTTCTCATGTATCCAAGATTCTTATAGATCATTTTTAATATTCTTTGCCCTGATCTTCCAACTTTGGGCAATACTCATGTCCTTCAAGACCCAAATATTTTTAGAAGAATTGCAAGGTTGGGTGCCACAAGCCACTTTAATCCGGAGGTGGAGTATGATATTCTCCCTTGGCTTATTGATAATAATATGGAGATTATGGTCGTGCGTGAGTCACCAAGGGTGACTAGTGATGAAGATAGTAGTAACAATGATGATGATGATGATGATGACATATCAAATTCTAATGATGATAATAATGATGAAGGAGATGATGGACTGATGGGAAATGATCTTGTTGTTGAACAAGATGCTGGGAGATAAGAGGATATTGTTAATGTTGATAATGTTATGAATAAGTTAAGAATACTGTTGTGGATGATGTGATAACACAAGTTCAGGGGGGAGACAACAAATGATGAATAATACATTCCATCCCCACCCACTTCACCACCAAAACAAACCCAAACCCAAACCCAAACAAACCCAAACCTAAACATGAACCATACATACCAGAATACATTCTAGCCCACCTCATAAACCAACCTAACACTCCTTACCAATGACCAACACATTCCCAAATCTCTGACCAACCCCATATACCAACTTCCAAGATCATACATACACATAAACCAACAATTCAAACCAGAAACCCCTTACCAAGAACCTGTGAAAATATCATAGAAAACCCATCCCAGGACACTCAGAAAACTCTAATTCCTTATCCATTTCCTATTTCGCCCAAAAACACACCATCCCCTGATACCAGACTGAGACTCCTTTACAGACACATGAATGTGCTGATTGAAACTGTGATTTAAGAAGAGAAAAAAAAGCTTTAAGGAAGACAAACTCTGACCTGGAATCCCAGCTGGAACAGGCTCTTCTGAAAATTCAGACCCATGATGTATTAAAATCTTTGGGAAGTTGTATGCTAGTGATGAGGAGGAAGAAGAGAGAAATGAGGAGGAAAATGATGGTGGATATGAAGCAAATGTTTCTGATGATGTGGTTGAGGAAAATAATGTTAATGATGTTATTGAGGTGAATATGAATGATGAGGAAAAAGTTGTGAATAAGGTTGAAAACATTTTTGTGGATGAGGCTGAGAAGGAGGTGGATGAGGTTTTGACTGAGGTGCAAACTGACAAAACACTTGAGGCTGACAATGTCACTGAGAAAATGGTGATCCCAGGTGACACTATAGCCCTAACTAACAAAACTGAAGAAATAAATTATGAAAATAATGAAGTAAAATCTAATGAGAAAGAGGTGGATAATGAATTGAATGATCTATTTGAAGAAATTGATAATTTCTCTGAAGACTTCCCATCCAGACTCATATTGAAGATGAAAAGAGGAAAATCAAGGGGAAGGAAGTGGCTGAGCCTGAAGGCCAGTTGCAACCCTTGAAACACAAAAGAATTGAGTCTAGTGATGAGGTCCTCTTTGTTGATGAATCAACTGAAGAAGCTATTAAGAGACATGATAAGATTGTAGGAGAGTGGATGCAGAGGGAAATGATAAGCAAATTTTTGTCTGATAAAGAAGTGGAGGAACAGAGGATTTTGTTGGAGGAGTTTGAGCTGAGGAAGAACCTTGAGGAAGATAAATGGGAACTTGAACAAGAGGTTATAGAAGGGTTGTTGAGGTTGCAGCAAGTAGAGGATGCTGACAACTCTCTTGCCATTGTTATCTATCAATTCCAACAACCAAAATCCCCTGAGGCTAAACCAAAATCTCCTGAGCCTGAATTGACCATTCCCATTGCTGCTGATGAGCCTGAAAAAGAAAATGTTGATAGGAAGCTGGTTGTTAATTATGATGTCAAGACAATCTAAGTGAAAATGATAAAAAAAGAAGCAAGTGAGATGATGAACAAAAGCATAATCGATGAAATTAAGAAAAATGAAAAGAGCTGGCCTGCTTACTTGATCAGATACACAAGAAAAAGGAAGAAATTTGGAGTTGACAATATTCCTGAAGAGGCTATGCACAAAGAAAAGAAAAGGCCTATTCATGTGTTTCATTTATAAGCTGTGAAACCTGATGAACATATGGAAAATGAACTACAAATTGATACCCTAAATGATCTAACTGATGTTGTTGATGATGCGAATGATGAGAATAAAGAAAAAGTGCATGACTCTACTCATGTAGATCTTACTGAAACACATAGAGAAAATATTCAAACCAGACTTGATGAAATCAGAAGAGAAGATATCCCAGAATAATCAAATTGATAAACCATGGCTTTGGGTTTGAAAAAATGGCAGCATTGACTGATGAATAGTTGGACTCTTTCCATGAAAAGAAGAGAGATGAAATCAGAAAGCTACGGGAAAACAAAAATAAGAACACCCAAAAGTATCTTGCTTATTTAAGGCTATGAGCTATGATGAACTGGAGGGTGTTAACAATTTAACAAAAGAAATAATCAAAGAAGAAGAAAAGAAAAGAGCTGAGAATGAACTTAAAAGAAAAGCAAGTGAGTTGAGAAAATTTGGAGGAAAGATGGAATTCCTGGTGAATCATTGAGTTGATTATGAGTATGCTGGGACAATGTCAACGAAGGATGTAGAGGCATTGTTCAATTAAATAACCAACAGATTGAAAAATGAAGCCGATGCTGCTGCTGAACAAATAAAACAAAGAAAAGCAAGAGAATCTAAACAAACTAAAGAGGAAACGAAGAAATAGGCTGATGAGAAAGAAATATTAATGGTGGCTAGAGGTGAAGGAGAGAAAGTTAAAACCTTGAGTACTGTTGAAAAGATAAGCTTGTATGAGTATGAGTCGGGAAAATACACTGAGGAATTGAAAGCTCAATCTAAACCAAATCAGGCTCTTCCAAAATTGATCAAAGTGAAAGAGGAACCGCCTGAAACAAGTGCAAAAGTTAATTTATTGCTGTGGGAAGATGAAAACAGAATCATGACTTTGAAGGGCCTAATGTTGAGCAAGGGAATGTCTGAAAATGTATTTGTATAACCTTGGAAAATCACAACTGAAAGAATTATTCTATACTAAAAAGGAGAATTGCGAGAAATTTGAAGAGGAACAAAGAAGATTATTATCCTTCCAATGTGGACCAAGAGGGAAACCAATACAAAGACAAAGAACTTCCCCAATTGAGCAACTTGACAGAGAAACAATGGAAAATGATCACAACCTTATCTAAAGAAAGGGAAGATTATCTGAAGGTGATAATGATGAAAAGGGCTGATATTGTTGAAATGTATCAACAAAAAGGGCATGTGAGAGGACCACAATCTAAAAGACAATACACTCCAAGGGTCTCCACTATACGTGTCCCTATTCCAACAACAAGTTCAACACTTCGAAGACAACAAAGGCCACCCTCATATATGGATCTACCAAAGAAACTGTATTTTGATTCAAGAACAAAATCCTTGAATGTAATTATGTCTAATGGTGCTTTGAAGAATATTATTTTCAAGGATGACTTTCAAGAGTTCAAAAGGGATCATTTGGAAGAAATGGCAAGAATCAACTTGTATGACTATCAAGTTAGAGAAAGATTTGTTGGTCAACAGAGGACTGAATTTTCTAGGTTCTTAAAAGAACAATCTAAGAAGGGATTTCCTTTATTGAACAAGAAGAGGAAGCTGGAACTCTCTCAAACTGAACGAACAAAGAGGCAGAGGAGGATGAATGACATAATGATAATTGAGTCATCCTATAAGAAATCAAGAAAATACTCAAACCCTTTGGCCAACATGAGAGAGTGTATCAGCATGAGGCAGCAAATGTCAAGGCCCAATTATGAAGTCCAGAAAAATGAAAGAATCTCAAAGATCGTCTATGAATAGAATACTCAATCTTTTAATTTCAGAAATTCAGATGGACTGGCCTTCGGCTTTACAGAGCATGACATTGGCTTGGAGTTTCTACATGTGGAGGATTCAGACGATATAATCAGATGGAACCTGCCGTCCCAACATCCACACCAAAGGGAGATCTCCTTATTCAAAGAAAAAGTTGTTGCTGTAAAATTCGATAGAAGAAACGAGGCTAGAAGCTCCAATAGATGAAGACGTTTATGTTTTCTATTTGAGTTTTATTTGATGTGTAATGTCCAAGTGACAGATTTTTTAAATATGTATTTTTTCCTTAAGTAATGTAATTTTTCTTTCTGAACTTTGATGTGTATTTTGAAAAAGTATATGTGGCCTACAAGTGTTTTGGTGCAGCTGAGGTTGTTCCAATCTAGGGGAGATTGTTGGGATAAGAATATGACATAGGAAGATTGGAATTTTCTCAACTTCCTCTGAAAATGGCTAAGTATTGAAACCGAGCAAACTTAGGCCTTCGAGCAAGCCTAAACTTATTCAAGCAAGGTATTTTTCTTTGCAAGCAAGGTTATCTTCTTGAAGTCTTCTAAGTGTTAGTTCGATCAAACTACAATTCATCAAGCAAGGTTTTTCTTCAAGTTAAGCAAGGTTGGTTTCAGAGAAAACCCTTGACTAAACCAAGTATTTTGGTGGATCGAGCAAGGTTTATTAATAAACATTTGTCTAAGAAAACTTGAAGGAAGGTATCGAAGAAATTACTTCTAACTAGCAAGGTTCAACCTCGAGCAAGCTACAGTGTCACCAACACACTTGAAATTGTTCAAATAAGTTAAGTAACAAAAGGTTGATGGGATCCATGAAGAACAAGTTTGCTCGAAGGATTTATGTCGAGCAAAGTTTGATATTATCACGAATATTGAAGTCTGCTTGAAGGATATTTTCAGAAATTATCCTAAGTAAAGCATACTCGGAAAACTGTTCCAAGCACACTTAATGGTTACCAGGTCTGCTTGACAAGAACAAAAGTTTACAAGCTTACTCAAAGACCTCTTTACACTTGTATTATTTTGTAATAAGTTTGAATATGCTAATAATCAATCATTAGGGTTTCTAGAAGGTGTTAGGGCATGCCTATTTAAGGAAACTTTAGGGCACGCCTATGACAACAGACACAGTGAATATTGTGATTTAACGGCTTTCTCTTTCTTGAAAAGAATATCTTTGTACGGAAAAGCTGCCACAAATACAAACATTCTACCTAAACACCCTAATCGATTTTCATTGTATCCTTCACAATATTAATGGAAATCTTCTGAGTTACTTTATGTGTTTGTTACATTTCTATATGTTAAGCAACAATTTGAGTATTATTGATTTCGCCATTAATATTCATTGATTCTTCACAAAAGCAGAACTCGTAACCGTCTTGTCAACACGTCAGTATTGGTTACGATACTGATTATTGTGTGATTAAGTGAGTGAATCTGGGACCATAAATTTTTCTTGTTTAATGTCTTTCAGTTATATACGCATGTTTTGGTCGCTTACCTTAGGTTTGCTAGAAGTAGTAATCCACAGGAACATTTATTGGTGATTTGTTAGAACTTTATATTCTACCTATCTAGAGACTGAGAGGTAATAGAGAGTAGGGTTGTCCTTGGGGTTAGGCGTTTAGGCTAGAACGCTCTAATAGGACGTTTTCTAGATTTCCCTAAATTCATTTTAATTTTGTATATTAATGATTGTTCTTAGTTTACCCCTTGCACTTTAAGAGTCATTGAGATAATGAGACCGACAGGTGACATTTCTTTTAGGGTACTTTAGTATTGTTAGAGATACTGATATGTAATCCAACCAACCGACAAGTTTAAACGCTCCTTAGTTTCCTTGTAGGTCAAACCCGGAGAATGATAAGGGATCCTCTAGGTGGCTTAAGGGTGTCGTATTCTACGATCCCGGTTCAATCATTGTTCCCATAGCCAAGAAAAATCTAAGATTCACAAGTAGGATTCTAAACCTAGGTAGTGATTCTCTTATCTGAGTTCGTCAAGGTCATCGTGTTGAAGTTTGTTTATGTCAGTGTCAGTTTAATTAGTCAATTGTTTAATCGTTAAAATAATTGAGCTCTTAGTTAGAGTCTAGTTTAGGTGTCGCTGGTGTCCTTTGGGTTCGATATCTGGACTTCAGTAGGCTTTACTAAAGTCGATAGGTACACTTGCATGTCTAGTGGTCTAGCATTAGGAAACTCTAGATTTATAAATTTAAAACTAGAGTGTCTAGGTTAGGTTAAGTGTTTATAGACCGCTTTTAGCACATCACCCGAATCAAATAAAACTGAAGCATATTGACCAGAAACTAAGAATCTACCTATGACCACATTTGGATATTTTCGTGCTTCTCCCAATCCAATCACAAAAGCGTAGCCTCCAACCGGATTGAAAGTTGACGGTTGTCCTTGGTTTAGTCTCCCTACTGCACCTTGGTTCAACTTGGAGAAGTTCCTTCTAAAATGTTCCGCATTACCACACTCATAGATAGTACAGTGGTTCATTGTGGGGTCTGCTGGATGGATTGTTGTCGCATTGGTTGGGGGTAGAGGTGGTTGTGGACGGCGGGGTTGGGTTGGTCGGTTTGCATTGTCTATGATGGTTTTACAGTTGGGGGCATAGTGCCCAATCTTTCCACACTTTTGGCACACGCCCGATCGACAATCACCTATATGATGATAATTACATTTCCCACATTTCGGCCAAGGTCCTTTATACGTATCTTGTTTCACCTCTGAGCTAGTATGGCATAATTCTGGGTGGTAGGACGAGCACACTAATTCTGTTGTCTGCGTTGCACTCTAGACCCATAATCAGTTCTTTTGATACCTGGAAATTCCCCTGATATTCGCAATACACCACTCATTGTAAGGTCAAATGCAACAATGCCGGCCTGTGACACGGCACTTTCAAGAGTTGGGTGGGCTACTGAGTTAACTATGCTTCTCACTTCTGGGGTTAGTCCCCAAATGTAACGCTCAATATGCTTAGGTTCCAGGGTAGCTAACAATGGCATTAAACGTGCCAATTCGTTAAAACGGTTGGTGTATCTCACATGGTCAGCGCCTTTCATTTCCAAATTCTAGAGTTCATGTTCCAATCTCTGGATTTCTTTTCTCGGGAAAAAATGTTCCAATACGATGGTTTAGGTATTGCTCCCGAGTTTGTACAATCGTATTCCATGACATTAAAGCATGATCTATACATGTACAAGTAACATATTTGACTATACAGTCCGATGGACTGTTTCTGATATTGATAACAGACTTGGTCTTTTCGATCCATTTTACCAACCCGTTTGGTCCTTCAGTACCACCGAACTCTATAGTTTTACATGACATAAATTCTAGTACAAACACTCCCGTCGCGGGGGATCTTTCTTGGTATTCGGCTGGGGACTAGTGTTTCCAATGGTATTATTATTTGGTGGAGGATTATTATTACTGGTGGTAGCATTTGTATTCAGCAGTGTAATAGCATTCATGACAGTATTTTTATTAAATGGGGGAGTAGTATTTGTAGCTAAATTAGTACTTGGCAGACGGATAGTATTGGTGGCAGTATTAGTACTCGGCGGATGATTAATGTTTGTAGTAATAATGGCAGTGACTTGCGCTGCTATAGGCGGAATCACCGCATGCATCTGGCGAGCAATCATTTCGGCCACTTACGCCTTGGATACCGTATTTTCTTTCTTTGGGACCATTTAATAATAATAATCAAATATAATTTAATTAACTCCAATTCCACCGTATAAAGCATCACGAGGATAGTCATAATTATAGGCTGAGTGTGCTAAGGGTGGTTGTTCTTGACAAGTGGCAGGTACGCTCCATACAGGGTAAAGTATAAAATCATTCTAAGGGCGTGAGGTTTCTCCCCTATGGTAGGTCGATCTATGTGGGGAAAAGATATGTGTTGGTAGAGATACTAGCACAAGGACAATCTGATGGGCTCTTAGGGTAGGTGGGGTCACTAGGGACTGGTGTACTAGTGGGGTATGGATCTAGGGGCTCTAACTAATGAGTGGTACCTGCTGGTGGCCCATGTCTGCTGGTTAGGTGGCCTAGGGGGCAACTATCACACCTATAGCCTGATAAGCCAGGCTCGTCATCGGGTACTACCCTAAAGACTACGCCATCCTCTAAACTCTCCTCTATTCCCCCTTCCGGATCCTCCTCCGGATCTTCCGTTTTAACCAACATTATGGCCTATTCCTCCGATACTGGACTGCCATAACTCAACATTTCTCTGAACAAAGGTTAGTAATAAGGATAATTTCTCTCGATGCTATAAATCATAGCAAAGTATAATATCAATCACATCAAGATGCGTCCACGTACTTGTAACATCCCAAGTTTCGTTTGATATTTTAAATGAATTCGTTTTAATTAAATTATAGTCATAAGTGTAATTATCTAAAGTATGAGGGGGTTAGGTGTCATTAGATAAAAATTTAAACATGAAAACCTACCACTATCTTATAAAAATAGTCACTATCTCATTTTATAATTATATACACCTCTAACCTTCTTCTTTATCAAAATCATATTTTTGTGAGAGCAACCCGTAAAGATCCAATGATTCTTGGAGATCTGACCATCGGGTCTCAAATGTTAACTGAGTGTTTATGACATAAAAATAAAGATTCCCACCGATCAGATTTTCGATCAGAGGTCATGAAGTCTAGTTTTTATCAAGGAAACCGTAACAGTGAAAAATGTTGTTTTCCGGAGAATGTTTAGGTTTTTTGGCAACTGTAGTAGCGGTTTCCGGTGAAGAAAAGATGTTAGGTTAGTAGATCATTGCAAGACGGTTACGTAGCCTCTTGAATCACCTAAATCGGAGTTTGTTTGATATGGTTTTGAGTTATTCGAGTGATTTCGAACATAAACCTTAGAGGTACGTTTTTGTTAAAATATTTAATTTTCTTGTACGGATTTGCATGAAAAATGATAGGATGATAGATTGGATCATGATTATTAATGAAGTTTTTAACTAGTTAGTAAATTGGTTAGCTGGTTTGGTTCGAGTGAAACAAGTAGTGTTCGGTTCGTGAAATGGACGGGTAAACAAAGTCGGTTTGACCTGAAATTTGGTAGTAAAGTATATCAGACCTCAGTATGTAAGAAAAACACAAACTTTTCCGTAAACCAGTTGTTGGATGATTCTTGACGAACGGATGACGTTTAGACTGTGTAAAAATGAGTAGATAAAGTTGTTAATGCTGCATCTTGTTAAAAAGGGTAAAACGGGCCTGGGAGGAATGATAGAAAGCAATTATAACTAAAGAGAATGAAAACAAGTTTTGAATCACATTCTTAAGAGTGTGATTCGATTGTCTGAAGTTGGATTCGTTATGTTGGAAACTCGATTCGATTCGTATACAAAGTCAATTCGATCCGTTTAAAAAGTCGATTTGATTTGTTATAAAAAGTCAATTCGATTCATTTAAAAGGTTGATTAAATTCGTTTGCTAAACTCGACTCTATTCGTTGGCTATTCGTCTCGATTCGTTTGGCCTATTCGATTCAATTTGTTTGGTCTTATGGCATATTAGCTTGAAAACTTGAGTAGTAACACTTGGATATAAAGCAGTTTATTAACACCTATATTTATTAAACAGTTAGACGTGCTCAGCTGGAGAAAGTTGTTACGGTTAACTCGGAAGAGTTCTAGCCCCTCCTCTTTGAATGTTTTTAAGTTTGTGTGCATACTTGTAAGACTTGAAGTAAATATAAATATATATATATATATATATATATATATATATATATATATATATATATATATATATATATATATGATGTGTGTAACTATTAAAGAGAATGAAAGATTTTTTGTAACAATTTGTTGTGTGTGTTTAGCTTGTTAACTTATATGTGATTGTAAGAGACAAGTAAGAGTATAATGTATGAGCAAGGGTGGCAGGCCCTTCTAATACCTGGGCAAGAATAGAGTGGTCGGCTATGATATTGGTGCAATAGTTAGGGTGGTAGACCCTTATAATATATGTTCAAGAGTTACAGCGGCAGACCCTTAAAATATATGTGCAAGAGTTAGGGCGGCAGACCCTTATAATATATGTGTAAGAGTTAGGGTGGCACATTCTTGTAATATCTGTGCAAGAATGTATGAATATGTAAGAATGTGTGAGAGTAAATATATGTACATGTAAGAGTAAAAGAAAATGTGTGTAAAAGTAAGAAAGTAAGTGCAGGTCAAAGGTAAGATTAGTATCTCCAGATACAATTATGTATGACAAATGTGTAAGACTAACCTGTGACATGTTAAACAAGAACTCACTAAGCGTAACTGACTTTTAGTATGCACGCAGGTGAGTAGCATGAATGAGCTGGCTTGAGGCGGGACACATGACATCGAAGAATAAAGACTGGCATCGGAACGAGAAAGAGTTATGTTATGTTTTTATGTTTGAACTTTAAAGACAAAGTATTAACGTATTTGAAAGAGTTTTGAATATTTCTAACGAATGGTTGAAATTATTATTATTCCGCGCAAGTTTTAATTTACTCTAATATTTAGAACTGTGTTTTTTAGTAAATCCAACACCCAGCGTAGAGCACCGGGCTCAAGAAAGCTCAAGAAAGCCATGGGTCGCTCAAGAAAGCTCGGTAACGTAACGATAAGGTACATGAGTAAATTCATTTAATGATTTAAAAATATTTGTATATGCATGTTAAATGAAGGTAGAAAAATTTATAAATGTTAGCTTAATTGCTAGAGAATAATGTGTGTATGCTAGCTTAATTGCAAGGGATAAGAATGTATGTTATATGCATGTTTGCATGATTGTGTGAGTAGTAGAAACTAGCATAAGTAAAATAATAAAGGGAAGTATGAAGGACTTGAGGAGAAACGTAAAGAGTTAATTACACCTGGCCACTGTCATTAACTACTTACCATACGAAGGATGTGCTAAGTAATTTCTAGAGTGATAATGTGTATGTTTCCGTAGAGATAAGATAGGATGATTGCTGCAAAGGGACGAGCACGAGGAGGTCATACTGGACGCTGTGGTAGGACTAGTGCCAACAAGACACCTTTTGAATAAATATGTGATAGAACGATATACGAAAGTAGTAGGACTTCGACTGAAGAAAGTAATGAAGAAGGATTAAATACAACGATGCACAAAACTTGGAATCCAATTTTTTCGCACCTCAATGCATTAAGGAGTTGTTCAATTGTTTCGCACCTCAGTGCCAACAATGCTCGTTGAAGCATTAAAGACTACACAAAACTTGGAATCCAGGTGGAAGCAACATGAAGGAATTGGAGATAAGTCAAGCGAAATGAGTTAAAACGTGTAGTGGGCCTGCAATAGTTAACTCCATATGTAACTTGTTGGGATCGTGAGTGACAAAGTGAATGTTGATAAAGTATAGATGATCAAGAGGTATTGGTGACTGTCAAGATATCCTAATTGAAAGGGCATGAAAGGATGTGGCAACGTGGTGTAGCGAATGTGAAATGAAAATGCTAGAAAGAATGTAGTTGTGTACCTGAGACTTTTATGGAAGAGACCACTAGCGATACTTTAGTTAAAATTATGATAATGGTTAAGAATTGTATGGTAGAGCTAGAAGAGCGTGATTTCCCTATTACTCTTTCTGTTATGACATAGGAGGATTCGATGCGGTTTTGGGAATGAGTTGGTTGTCTGAGTTGAAGCTCAGATAGTGTGTAAGAGTAAGTTGAGAAGGTTAAAATCTTTTGATGGTGGTATAGTGACGGTGTATGGTGACAAAGAAATTTCAAGGCTTAACTTCATTTCGCTGATAAAAGCCGAAGGTTTGTTAAGGCGAGGGTGTAGTTCCTACCTGTGGTATGTTTCAAAGCTACGGCCGAGACGAGAAAGTGAAAGATGTTCTTGTAGTGTGTGACTATCCAGAAGTGTTCCGAGAGGACCTTCCTGGGTTACCATCGGAACAATAAATAGAACTTTAGTTAGAGTTAATACCAGGAGCACAACCCATCGCAAAAGCACCTTACCACCTAGCGTCATCCTAGGTGAAAGAGCTAATGTCCCAACAACAAGAATTCCTCGGCAAAGGTTTAATAATACCGAGCGTTTCCCCGTGGGGTGTAGATGTGTTATTCGTAAAGAAGAAGAAGAGGAGTATGAGAACGTGTATAAATTACTGCAAGTTGGATAAGCTTATGGTGAAGACTAGGTATCCGTTGTCACGGACTGGCGATCTATTAGATTAGTTTCAATGCTAGTTGGTTCTTCAGAATAAATCTCAGATTTGACGATCATCAGTTTCAAGGTTCTAGTTGATATGGACACTACGAGTTCCTTATGATATCGTTTGGATTGACGAATGCTACCACAACATTTATGGTTATGATGAATATGGTATGTCGTCCAATGCTGGACAAATTTGTCTTGCCTTTATTGATGATAATTTCAATTTATTCAATGTATAATTCTGACACTTGAGAGAAGTGTTGGAGAAGATATAGAGAGAGAAACTATGCGCCAAGTTTTCAAAGTGTCCCATCGATACAGATTGTAATAGGCTGAAATATTTCTTCAAGCAAAGAGAACTGAATATGAGGCAGGGAAGATGGTTAGGGCTGATAAAGGATTATGGTTGTTAAATCAATTATTATCCTGGCGAGGCTAATGCGGTCGCTGACGCACTAAGTCGTAAAGGTGAAGAAGTTATCGCGATAGTCGTATAAAGTAGTTAGCACTTCATATTTCATGAGAGAGATCCGCGAGGCGCAATAGAAGTTATAAAGGATGACTACCAGATGAAAAAGGAATGAATTTTTGGGTTACACCAAGATTTGAAAGATAATACTTATGATGTGAAAATCAGATTTGGTCGCCTGAGGACTCCACTGTTGGGTTTTAGCAAGATTATCAAAGTCCAAAAAATATTAAGGAAAACGCAGCGGAAATAAAGTTTTAAATCTTGTTAATCATTACACATAAACCCGTTTATGTTAAACCCAATACCCGGATCCATATACGAATATGCATGCTTTCAAAACACAACCATAGAGTGTTAACATATATACTTTCAAGTCTACGGATTCGAAGGAGATGAATGAGGTTGAACGGCTAGAATCCAGAGGAATCCTCAAGCTTGTATACCCGACAAGCTCCAACAAACATCTAGGTTGCTAGGATCCAAAACACTTGCAAGAACACCCTTGTTCTTCTTCTTCTTCTTCTTCTTCTCAGTTCCGAATGGAGAGAAGAGAGAGAGAGAGAGAGAGAGAGAGAGAGAGAGAGAGAGCAATGTGTGTGTGAGAGAGTATGGTTGTTTTTTTCCAAGAAAAGTGATCTCCCAATAAACAACCATACATGCTTTGAAAGAATAAAAGGAAGAGAGAGAAGAGGGAGGAATTTTCCCACCCAAATTTCAAATCCACTTTTAATTACTTACATTTTATTTTCCTATGATACTTATGTTATAAAACATGCAATATGTTATTTAACCAATTTAAATAACATCTCTCAAAATATAAATTATCCATATAATTTATTCAACACACAAATGCAAATATTTAGAAAACCATTTTCAAATATTATAAGTGTTGATAATCATTACTTAGATCATATCTAATAATAATTATCGTGGTGTTTGTCTAGCTTGTTATTGGGTATGATCCGACTTGGATCAATACGTACTAGCCACATCAACTCTAATATGTGTCTTGGGCAGATCGATTCCAACAATCTCCCACTTGCACAAGATGCATAGAAGATTGATGCAAATAGCAAATACCGCCTAACAACGGTTTACTATCCCTAATACGCATGACGAAGTGCCATTCAATAACATCATCCCCTTCAAGTCCCATACTTGAAAATGATTTAGGTGAAACTATCATTTATCCTTTTGCCACAAATGTCATGTTAAATTTAGAGACACAGAGTGATCATTCTCTGTCGATTTAACTTTTCAGGCCTTAGACATTTAACTCTCAACGAATAAGAGGGACAAATCCCCTATTGACTACATACGTCTCTCACTATCACCTTGTATTACACATGAGCTTAGTCTTATGTACTGACATATTTCAGAGCAGCGAAGAACTAAGTTAAAGTATAATAGTCGATGAATATCAAGACCCAATATGAATCTCAGGTCGGAGGATACTATGATGTTCGCCTTTACTCAAATTTACTTATGATCACAAATCACTAGAATTCCATGCAGTAAAATTGAGGGCGGGTCAATCCAATATTTATCCCATAAATATCTATTAACCTTGGCAGCAAACCCTTTGTTATATTCATACCTCATGAATATCTACCAATCCAAGTTCATAATAGTCTTACTTTCATATTTGTTCCCACAAGTATGATCGACTACGTACATTTAGAATAATCTAATTATTCACGGATTTAAACATGCTAAAATGGAACATAACTCAAAAGCATAATCATAAACCATAATCATATAAATGAGCCAAAATAACAATTGTTCCGATATCCAAATAGATCAAATCCAATCACTAGAATATCGAAGTCCTAAGGCGCAAGTATGACCCTCATGCTTCGGCCTTTCAAGGAGCTTCGTGAGTGGATCCGCAATGTTTTGATCATTGTGAACTTTGGGAATACATATCTTTCCGTTTTCAACTTCATCCCTTATGTAGTTGAATCTCCGCTCAATGTGCCTAGTCTTTTGATGTGCACGGGGTTCCTTGATTTGAGCAATCGCACCCTCGTTGTCACAAAAGATTTCTAGAGGATCCTGAATGGTACGGACTACCCCTAGATCGGCAATGAACTTCCTAATCCACGCAGCTTCTTGAGCTGCCAAGGAGGCGGCGATGTATTCTGATTCAGTGGTGGATAAGGCTACCACGTCTTGTTTTCCGCTCTTCCAAGAGACAACACCACCATTTAGAACGAAGACATATCCCGATTGTGATTGAGAATCATCTCGATCAGTTTGGAAACTTGCATCAGTGTAACCCTGTCACACCCTCAAAATCCACTAACGGAGTTTTACCGTCAGAGGGTGTGAACTAACAGGATCAGATTCATTAGTTATAATCAAACCATAAAACAAAGTTTTCAAGCCACGAAAACGTTTACGAGTAATTAAATGCGGAAGCGTAAAAACCATGAAATAAATGTTGCATCACGCAGGATGACTTAAACCAAATGATAACAGTTTTAAAAATAGTTTGCATAACAAAAGCGTTTCAAGCAATGCATGTTCCTATACCGCGCGCCCGCCTCGGCTACCTGAGAATAACATACTAAAAGTGTCAACACAAGGTTGGTGAGTTCACAAGTTTATGTAAAATAAAGCGTTTAGCGTTTTGCGTTCAGCGTTTTGCGTTCAACGTTTTGCGTTCAGCGTTTTGCGTTTACCAGATAGTGTTAAATCAATTATATATCGATAGGTAGCTAGCCTATACAACAAGTATTACTAAGTGTTCGACACCGAAGCTGACTGTTTATCAAGTGCCTTGTGGTCATCCAGACCATGGTAATGTGTTAGCCAAAATTACACCCACTCGACCTCCAGTCGAGTTTAGCATTGGGTGGGGTTTGTCAAACCCAGTAGTACTACTCAACAGTGACTCGCTATTATCCAAATATTAACCGGTTTGATGTGTAGGACTTCAATTGATTCGTTTGCCACTTAGCCTTTACAAGTGATATATAATTTACTAACAAAATCTTAAATGCGTTTTTCGGAGTATTTTATCTCCCCCAAGTGAAAAGCGTTTAAAACAGTTTAAAGGGGTAAGTGAAACTCACTGTTTGCGAAGAATTTCCCAAAAATAATTCACCAAGTGATGCGCGTCACAGAAAACTCTCTCTAGCGTTCTAAAACAACAAAGAGATTTTCTAAGTATTCAAGCTATTAACGAGTCTCTAGACCCGGCACGTAATACCTATGCAATTATTACGTTTCGTATTTCGTTTGTGAATCGTGTGTGACTTTAACAAGTACATTTGTGATACGTTACATGTTGTGAATGAATATCTACGTGTCAAGTATTTATAGTGTTCATATTTAGCAACTCTTCCCCGCAGGGGCAATTTGGTCAAACTACCACACTTATTTAGCAAGCATTCCCCACAGGGGCAATTTGGTCAAAACATAATAATTAACTAGCAACTAGCACTTTTCATGCATTTTCACAAAGTTTGGCAGTTAACTTTACCGAGACAGAATTCTACTTGAAAGATTATACTATTCCACCGATCATAGCATCTCAATTAATTCATCAAAAATCATCACAAAAGCATACATGTATTAGGTTTCCAGAACATATTTTATTTTATTTTTATTCCACATAGGTTTCTCACAATGATCAAAACATTACAGCAAACTCACAACAGTCAAATTCATGCGCAACAGAATGTTATTTGAAATTCCAGTTAAATGAAAAATCCAACAATTGCAAGACCAATTGGGTTAGGTTATTAACTCAACAAGTTAACTTCCAGAAGTGGAACCAACCCATTTGGTCTTGTAGTTCACGAGATATGATATTTACAAAACAACCTAACAGCAGGTCTCACAACTCAGCTTTGCACAACGTTTTTGTAAAATCATAAAAGTTAACTTTTACACGTCCAAAAATTGCAAATTTATATTCTTTAGAAACTAGACTCAACCTAGTACACTGTAGTATCAATAATCTCAACCAATTTTCACATTTACACCCCGTTACAGTCAATTGAACATCAACAACATAATCTGTCCAGGAACTGTTTGCATCCAAACTCAACATATTAACCATCTATAGACCACAATCCATTCATATGACATTCTAGACACCATAATCACTATCCATGCACATCAATTACACATTACATACATGATTAGGTTTTTGCTTGAACTAAAATCAAAGAAACAAACGATTAACATGCAATAACATCAATACTAGTTATCAATTCAACAATCAATACATCTTTCAATCAAAACAAGACATATGAACACAACACATATAAAAATCGGACCTAGGGTTTATAATTAACCCATTCAAACTCAAAATTAAGCATGTAAAATACATAGGATAGTTGTTTATACCTTCCTAGCACCTTAATCTTCAATTAAACTTGAAAGATCTTGTGTGTATGTGTGTGTGTGATTGACGGCAGCCAAGAACAAGGGGGGAGGGGGGCCGATCGGTCTAGAGGGAGGGAGAGGGAGTGTTAGGGTTTAGGTTTATATTATTATTTATAATAACATGTTACATCTAGGTCCCTCAACTTCTAATTTGCACTTTCTAGCTTATTTTAACTAGCTCTTGTTTCTTCTTTAGTATCATACATAATATAATCAAGTAACACATATGTCTAACACATAATTATCACATAATTATTGTTTTGACGTTTTTCGTTTATTCACCAATTGTTTACGTCAACTCGTTTGCGTTTCGGTGCAATTCCCGAAAGACTACACATGTAGTAATTGTTCAAGCGTCATTTAAACCCTAGTTTAAATGTAATGAGGTGTGCGTTATAGATTCAATGATCTTTAAGTTTGAATTGACGGAGTTGAGTTAACGGAGTTAACCTGAAATTGACGAATGTCACATCATTCCCATGTTAAAGAATTTTCGTCCCGAAAATTTGAGTCAAGTCGTGATGAGTGTCTGAAAAAGTAAGAAAAATTTTCAGTATTTTCAGTTTGTCATATCATCCCCTAGTAGAAAGAAATTTCGTCCCGAAATTTAATTCATACCTCCGGTGATTTCTGACGGTTTGTCGGGTTTCGCGGTTTTCTGTGTTTGGTCAGCCCTTCAAAAAGGTGAGGATACTTTTTCATCATTTGATCCTCGCGTTCCCACGTGAACTCTGGTCCACGTCTCGAGTTCCAACGAACCTTAACAATTGGAATTTTACTGTGCTTGAGTGTTTTGGTTTCCCAATCCAAAACTTCGACTGGTTCTTCAATGAAGCATAATTGTTCATCAACTTGCAGTTCATCCAAAGGGACTACTTGGGTTTCATCAGATTGTCATTTCTTCAAATTGGATACGTGGAATACATTGTGTACGCCACTGAGTTCCGTTGGTAGGTCCAGTCGGTACGCCACCGGACCAATGCTCAGTTATTCGATAAGGGCCAACGTATCGTGGGTTGAGTTTGTTTCGCTTCCCAAAGCGAACCACACCTTTCCAAGGTGAGACTTTGAGTAATACTTGGTCGTTCACTTGAAATTCGAGAGGCTTTCGGCGCTTGTCGGCGTAACTCTTTTGACGATCTCGTGCTGCTGCCATGCGGTTTCGGATTTGAACAATCTTTTCCGAGGTTTCGAGTACCAATTCTGCCCAGCAGAGAGGTGATCGACACTTCCGTTCATACAGTGCTTCAAACGGCGCTGCTTTAATACTTGCGTGGTATCTGTTATTATACGAAAATTCTACCAAAGGTAAGTGAGGTTCCCAACTTCTTCCGAAATCCAACACACATGCACGCAACATGTCCTCTAAACTCTGAATAGTTCGTTCACTTTGCCCATCCGTCTGAGGATGGTATGCTGTGCTCATATCAAGACGGGTGCCTAGTGCGCTCTGTAGTGACTTCCAAAAGTGCGAAGTGAAACGGGAATCTCGATCAGAAATGATTGAGACAGGCACTCCGTGTCTAGACACCACTTCTTTCATGTAGACGCGAGTCAGTCTTTCCATTTTGTCCGATTCCTTAATCGCTAAGAAGTGTGCAGACTTAGTCAATCGGTAAACGATCACCCAAATGGTATCGCATCCCGTCGGTGTTTTGGGTAATCCCGTGATAAAATCCATTGAAATGTGTTCCCATTTCCACATTGGAAGTTCCGGTTGTTGTAGCAGGCCAGATGGCTTATGATATTCTATTTTGACTCTTGCACAAGTCAAACATTTGCTCACGTAGGTGGCAATGTCGGCTTTCATGTTTGGCCACCAGTAAAGTGCCTTTAAGTCATGGTACATTTTATCTGAGCCGGGGTGGATAGAATATCGGGACTTGTGAGCTTCGTCCATCACTAGAGTTCTCAACTCTCCGTATCGTGGAACCCAAATTCGGTTCTCAAAATATCGGACCCCGTCCGATTTGGTTTCAAATTGTTTGTTCATGCCCCGCATGAGTTCCGATGGAAGATTATCATCTTTCAAAGCTTCGAGTTGGGCATCGCGAATCTGACCGGGTAAGCTGGTATGAATCGTGAGTTGCAGTGCTCGCACTCGCCTGGGTTTATCGGTTTCTTTTCTGCTGAGAGCATCGGCCACTACATTGGCCTTGCCAGGGTGGTACTTGATGGCACAATCATAATCCTTAAGCAGCTCGACCCAACGGCGCTGTCGCATGTTCAGCTCCTTCTGATCGTAGATATGTTGGAGACTCTTGTGGTCGATGTAAATGGTAAACTTGGTACCGTACAAGTAATGCCTCCATATCTTAAGAGCAAACACCACAGCTCCGAGTTTCAAATCATGGGTCGTGTAGTTCTTCTCGTGAATCCGTAGTTGTCGAGAGGCATAGGCTATAACCTTCTCGAGTTGCATCAGCACACAACCGAGACCTTGTATCGATGCGTCACAATGTACCTCGAAATTCTCTGTTCCCTCGGGTAGGGCTAGAATAGGGGCGCTACAGAGTTTGGTTTTCAACAGTTGAAAAGCGGATTCTTGCGCGTCACCCCAATTGTACTTAGTACCCTTGTGAGTCAAAGCGGTGAGGGGTTGAGCAACCTTTGAAAATCCCTCGATAAAACGCCGGTAGTAGCCGGCCAGTCCTAGGAATTGCCGCACCTCAGTCGGAGTCTTAGGTGCTTCCCAGTTTTTGATGGCCTCTACCTTGCCGGGATCGACATGGATACCATTCTCATTGATCACATGTCCTAAAAAGTGAACCTCGCGAAGCCAAAATTCGTATTTTGAGAGTTTAGCGTACAGTTGTTCCTTCTTCAACAATTCCAGCATTAATCTCAAGTGTTCTTCGTGGTCAGCCTCGTCCTTGGAGTAGACGAGAATATCATCAATGAAAACAATCACAAACTTGTCGAGGTACGCCTTGCATACTCGATTCATGAGATCCATAAATATGGCTGTGCGTTGGTTAAGCCAAAAGGCATAACTGAAAACTCGTAGTGACCATATCGTGTTCTGAAAGCCGTCTTTGAGATATCTTCTTCACGCACTCTTAATTGATGGTAACCAGACCGCAGATCGATCTTCGAATAGTAACTCGACCCTTGGAGCTGGTCAAACAGATCATCAATTCGGGGTAAAGGATAACGGTTCTTGGCCGTCACCTTGTTCAACTCCCGGTAGTCGATGCACATGCGGAAAGTCCCGTCCTTCTTTCTGACAAATAAGACAGGGGCTCCCCATGGCGATGAGCTACCCTTATCCAACAAATCTTGCAGCTGAGTGGACAGTTCTTGAAGCTCCGCCGGTGCGAGCCGATACGGGGCTCGGGCTATGGGCGCTGCACCAGGGGTCAACTCGATTTGAAACTCGACTTTTCGAATAGGAGGGAGTCCAGGCAAATCCTCCGGGAAAACTTCCGGGAAATCTCGCACAATCGGTATATCTTCAATTCGCTTCTCCTCCGCGGGTTTCTCAACAATATGCGCCAAAATTGCCGGAAGACCCTTTCGTAGATACTTCTGCGCCTTCATGAGGGTAATGACGCTGGTGGTCATGCCGCTTCTCTCACCCCGGATCGAAATGATCTCGCCGGAAGGGGTAGTAATGTGGACTATCTTGTCATGACATATAATCTCTGCTCGGTTCTCGGATAACCAGTTCATGCCGACAACGACATTGAAACTACCAAGTGTAAAAGGTATGAGGTCGATATCAAAAATATGACCTGACAGTTTTAACTTACATCCCGCAAGTACATGAGTCGTTACTATAGTCTTACCGTCAGCTAATTCAACAGGAAACTTAGCATCTAACGGGGTTGGAGTTAGGTCTAAGAGTTGACTAAAGGCTTTCGATAAGAAACTCCTATCGGCTCCAGTGTCAAACAATACATAAGCAAAACAGTCGTTCACAGGAAACTTACCAGTCACCACGTACGGATCATTGCGGGCTTGGCCCGACCCAATGACAAAAGCTCTTCCTTTACCATTGCTTCCACCACCACTGCCACTTCCATTACTTCCATTGTTCTCGTTCTGTTTCAGTTTGGGACAATCTTTCCTGAAATGACCCTCTTGACCACATTCGAAACATCCCTTAGTCGTCATAGGTGGTTTAGGAGCACCCTTTGACGCCAGGTCTCCTCTACATTCCTTTGCCTGGTGACCCATCTTTCCGCATCTCAGACACTTGACACGGTCACACGGCCCAGCATGATGATAGTTGCACCTGTTGCACTTCGGATATTTCCCAGCATATCCGCTCGAACCCTGCCCGCCACCGTTGTTATTGTTATTGTGACCCTGATTTTTGAAGCCCCGAGTGAGTTCGGGCTTACGGTAGTGTTGTTGCTGTGGGGGGTTCGAGGATGAGGATCTGGTGTTGTCAAACTTTCTCTTTCCATTGCTCGGGTTATTGTTGCTGTTGTTGTCAGTACTCGGGTTGTCACGGGCTTTAGTGGTTGAACCCCTAGGTGGTAGCGCACCTTGGGTCACTGCTTGATCCGTCAGTATGTGAGCTAACCGGATCGCTTGTTGAATCGTGGCTGGTCTGGAAGACGTCACCATGCCCTGAATTTGCGGTGCTAACCCATCAATATACATTTCAATCCTCTTACTCGGCGGGTCTACCATCCTTGGACACATCACAGCTAACTCGTGAGAACGGGTGGTGTAGGCTTCGATTTCTGAACCCACCATCTTCAATGACCAAAACTCATATTCCAACTTCGCAATCTCCTCTCTCGGACAGTACTCTTCTCGCATCATGTAACTTGTTCGCGATAGACCATGCGCCTAATCATATTAGGGTACCAATCCCAGCTAACTTCGTTTTCGTACATGCCTCCGGATAAGCGATACCTCTTCTGTGCAGGAGCTTCGAGTTCCGGGACTACACGGGGTGGCGATGAGGTAGGTAGCTGCGGCTCCTTCCCATGAGCATGAGTCATCTGATCAGACGATGATGATGGTAGAGTCGACATCCCTACAGTAAGCCGTGTATGCGCGCGTATGAGTGAATGAGGTAAGGAGATAAGAAAAACAAATACTACACAAACATATGCAGTGCGTATCATTATAACTAATGGGTCGTCGCGGTTATAGTCTAGTATGCATGCAACTTCTAGTTCGCTATAACCAATGGCTCTGATACCAATCTGTCACACCCTCAAAATCCACTAACGGAGTTTTACCGTCAGAGGGTGTGAACTAACAGGATCGGATTCATTAGTTATAATCAAACCATAAAACAAAGTTTTCAAACCACGAAAACGTTTACGAGTAATTAAATGCGGAAGCGTAAAAACCATGAAATAAATGTTGCGTCACGCAGGACGACTTAAACCAAATGATAACAGTTTTAAAAATAGTTTGCATAACAAAAGCGTTTCAAGCAATGCATGTTCCTATACCGCGCGCCCGCCTCGGCTACCTGAGAATAACATACTAAAAGTGTCAACACAAGGTTGGTGAGTTCACAAGTTTATGTAAAATAAAGCGTTTAGCGTTTTGCGTTCAGCGTTTTGCGTTCACCAGATAGTGTTAAATCAATTATATATCGATAGGTAGCTAGCCTATACAACAAGTATTACTAAGTGTTCGACACCGAAGCTGACTGTTTATCAAGTGCCTTGCCACCAGGTCATCCAGACCATGGTAATGTGTTAGCCAAAGGTACACCCACTCGACCTCCAGTAGAGTTTAGCGTTGGGTGGGGTTTGTCAAACCCAGTAGTACTACTCAACAGTGACTCGCTATTATCCAAATATTAACCGGTTCGATGTGTAAGACTTCAATTGTTTCGTTTGCCACTTAGCCTTTACAAGTGATATATAATTTACTAACAAAATCTTAAATGCATTTTTCGGAGTATGTTATCTCCCCCAAGTGAAAGGCGTTTAAAACAGTTTAAAGGGGTAAGTGAAACTCACTGTTTGCGAAGAATTTCCCAAAAATAATTCACCAAGTGATGCGCGTCACAGAAAACTCTCTCTAGCGTTCTAAAACAACAAAGAGATTTTCTAAGTATTCAAGCTATTAACGAGTCTCTAGACCCGGCACGTAATACCTATGCAATTATTACGTTTCGTGTTTCGTTTGTGAATCGTGTGTGACTTTAACAAGTACATTTGTGATACGTTACATGTTGTGAATGACTATCTACGTGTCAAGTATTTATAGTGTACATATTTAGCAACTTTTCCCCGCAGGGGCAATTTGGTCAAACTACCACACTTATTTAGCAAGCATTCCCCGCAGGGGCAATTTGGTCAAAACATAATAATTAACTAGCAACTAGCACTTTTCATTGAAAATGCGAAACCATAGATGTCGTATTGATACTATAAGTGATGTTCAGGGCCAATTATATGAGGGATCGGATGTTCCTTCGGTGTTTGTTAATCATTTTATAAAAATTTTTGGTTCGGATATGAAACCATTGAGAAAACCAGATAATCAGATTTTTACTACTAAGCTCTCGGCCTCTCAGGCGGAGCTAATGGTTAGACCTATATCCGATTTGGAAATCAAGGAAGCTTTTTTCTCTATAGGGAATAACAAAGCGCCGGGACCTGATGGTTTTTCCTCGGCCTTCTTTAAAAGTTCTTGGGATATTGTTGGGAAAGATGTTTGTTTGGCGGTTCATGAATTTTTCAGAAAAGGAAGTCTTCTTAAACAGGTTAACCACACTATTATTGCCCTTATTCCCAAAGTGACCACCACTTTTACTCCTAATGATTTTCGTCCCATCTCGTGCTGCAACACTTTATATAAATGCATTACCAAGATTATCTCGGTGCGTATGATGAAGGGTTTGGAGTCGTTAATTGATATCAATCAGTCTGCGTTTGTTCCTGGGCGTAGAATTTCTGATAACATCCTTTTGACCCAAGAATTAATGCATAATTATCACACTAATAACGGACCGCCTAGATGTGCTTTTAAAGTTGATATTCAGAAAGCTTACGATACGGTCAGTTGGGACTTCATTCGGGATATTCTATATGGATATGGTTTCCACGATAGGAGGATCCATTGGATAATGGAATGCATAACCACTTCTTCTTTTTCGATATCCATAAATGGGAACTTACACGTTCTTTAGTGGTAAAAGAGGTCTAAGACAGGGTGATCCGATGTCTCCTTATATTTTCACGCTGGTTATGCAAGTTCTCACGTTGATTCTGCATCGAAAGGTTCGTATTGAACGCTCGTTTCGTTTTCATCGTCATTGTGAAAAATTAAATATTATCAATATTTGCTTTGCGGATGATTTGTTCCTGTTTGCTCGAGGCGATGTGGATTCTGCTAAAACTATTATGGGGGCTCTGAATGATTTCAAAGATATGTCCGGGCTTACTCCTAGTGTACCGAAAAGTACCGCGTTTTTCTGTAATGTTTCGGATCGCGTTAAAAGTGGGATTTTGAATATTATGCCCTTCGTTGAAGGTAAGCTCCCGGTTAAATACTTTGGAGTTCCTCTTATTTCTACGAGGCTAAATTACCGTGATTGTAAGAGGTTGCTGGATCGTATGGATAATCGGATTGGAGATTGGAAGAATAAAACTTTATCTTTTGCGGGTAAACTTCAGCTGGTCAGCTCTGTTCTGTCGTCCTTATATATTTACTGGTCTGCTGTGTTCTCACTTCCTTCTAGACTTATTGCTGATCTTGAAAAACGGATTAAAAATTTCCTTTGGGACTTTGGACACAAAAAGGGAAAGCATAAAGTTTCTTGGGATATTGTTTGTCAGCCGAAAAGTGAAGGTGGTTTGGGTATCCGGCGTATCCGGGATGTCAATAACTCTCTTCTGGTTTATCATATTTGGAGTTTAATCAATGATCGTAAGTCGTTGTGGGTTAAATGGATGCATGAGTATAAAATGAAGGGGCGAAATTTTTGGAGCTTGCAGATTCCTAACTCTTGTACTTGGGGGTGGAGGAAAATTCTTCAGTTTCGTCCCCGTATTAGACATTTTATATGGCATGAAATCGGTAATGGGAGATCTACTTCGGTTTGCTATGATAAATGGGATGATTTATGTCCTTTAAGTGATTATATTAACCCGAGAGCTATACATGGGGCTGGTTTGACTTTAGAAACCTGTGTCAGTGATGTTGTTCATCATAATAACTGGGGATGGCCGCCTGATTGGATTTCGAGATTCCCAATTCTTTCGAACTTAAAGGGGGTGAGTATTTATCCGGAAAAGAGGGACAAGATCGTGGTAATGGATGAGAATAGGACTTCAATGAATTTCTCGGCTTCAGGAATATGGCAACTTCTTCGAATACCGGCTGATAAGGTTTCTTGGATGCATGTTGTTTGGTTCTCTCAATGTGTTCCAAAACACTCCTTTATGTTGTGGATTGTACTTCATGATAGATTGAGCACGCAGAATCGTATAATGGGGTGGAATATTGGTGGGTATCCAAATCATAACCTGTATTGCTGCCTTTTATGTAATGGAGAGCCGGATTCTCGTAATCATCTCTTCTTTGAGTGTAAGTTCTCTGCTGAGGTTTGGAGTATTGTCAAAATGAAAGGTAAGTTTCAGGGGTGCATGAATGGTTGGGCGAATATTCTTCAATATGTATCTCAATTTGGAATGTCCAACTCTATTGATAATGTTATTAATCGGCTTTTACTCGGGGCTTCGGTTTACGTAATTTGGAAGGAACGAAATAACCGGCTGTTCAGGAACTCTTTGAAGACTCCAAAGATTGTTGCTGATGAAATCATTAAGGGTACTCGCCTAAAGCTAATGACTCTAAAGTTCAAGAATTCTGAACGGGTCAATCGGGTTCTTGAAGATTGGCACTTTTCGAGAGGAGTTTCACACCAAATTGATGATAATGGTTGATTTGTTTTTGTTATGTTTGTTTTTTTGGTTCTTGTGTAGGCTTTAGCAGTGTTTACCATTGTTTGGTGGTTTTGGTTTTGTTTACTCTTGTATGGCATGTCATACATGAGAACTAATATGGCACTTTGTCATATTACTTGTTCTTTGTTGGTTGTGTGGAATGAATTTAACCAGGTAGAACCCTTTACCCAAAAAAAAAACTAGCACTTTTCATGCATTTTCACAAAGTTCGGCAGTTAACTTTACCGAGACAGAATTCTACTTGAAAGATTATACTATTCCACCGATCATAGCATCTCAATTAATTCATCAAAAATCATCACAAAAGCATACATGTATTAGGTTTCTAGAACATATTTTATTTTATTTTTATTCCACATAGGTTTCTCACAATGATCAAAACATTACAGCAAACTCACAACAGTCAAATTCATGCGCAACAGAATGTTATTTGAAATTCCCGTTAAATGAAAAATCCAACAATTGCAAGACCAATTGGGTTAGGTTATTAACTCAACAAGTTAACTTCCAGAAGTGGAACCAACCCATTTGGTCTTGTAGTTCATGAGATATAATATTTACAAAACAACCTAACAGCAGGTCCCACAACTCAGCTTTGCACAACGTTTTTGTAAAATCATAAAAGTTAACTTTTACACGTCCAAAAATTGCAAATTTATATTCTTTAGAAACTAGACTCAACCTAGTACACTGTAGTATCAATAATCTCAACCAATTTTCACATTTACACCCCGTTACAGTCAATTGAACATCAACAACATAATCTGTCCAGGAACTGTTTGCATCCAAACTCAACATATTAACCATCTATAGACCACAATCCATTCATATGACATTCTAGACACCATAATCACTATCCATGCACATCAATTACACATTACATACATGATTAGGGTTTTGCTTGAACTAAAATCAAAGAAACAAACGATTAACATGCAATAACATCTTATGGTTTCCACGATAAGATGATTCATTGGATAATGGAGTGCATAACCACTTCTTCTTTTTCGATAGCCGTTAATGGGAATTTACACGGGTTCTTTAGTGGTAAAAGAGGTCTGAGACAGGGTGATCCGATGTCCCCTTATATTTTCACGCTGATTATGCAAGCTCTCACGTTAATTTTGCATCGAAAGGTTCGTATTGAAGGCTCGTTCCGTTTTCATCGTTGTTGTGAAAAATTAAATATTATCAATATTTGCTTTGCGGATGATTTGTTCCTGTTTGCTCGAGGTGAGGTGAATTCTGCCAAAACTATTATGGGGGCTCTGAATGATTTCAAAGATATGTCCGGGCTTACTCCGAGTGTTCCGAAAAGTACCGCGTTTTTTTGTAATGTCCCGGACCGTGTTAAAAGTGGTATTTTGAATATTATGCCCTTCGTTGAAGGAAGGCTCCCGGTTAAATACTTGGGGGTTCCTCTTATTTCCACAAGGTTAAATTACCGGGATTGTAAGAGGTTGCTGGATTGTATGGATAGTCGGATTGGAGATTGGAAGAATAAAACTTTATCTTTTGCGGGTAAAATGCAGCTGGTCAGGTCTGTTCTTTCGTCTTTATATATTTATTGGTCTGCTGTGTTTTCTCTCCCTTCTAGACTTATTGCTGATCTTGAGAAACGGATTAAAAACTTCCTTTGGGATTATGGTCAAAGTAAGGGAAAGCATAAAGTCTCTTGGGATATTGTGTGTCGGCCGAAATGTGAAGGTGGTTTGGGTATCCGGCGTATCCGGGATGTCAATAACTCTCTTCTGGTTTATCATATTTGGAGCTTAATCAATGTGCGTAACTCGTTGTGGGTTAATTGGATTTATGAGTATAAAATGAAGGGCCGAAATTTTTGGAGCTTGCAGATTCCTAACTCGTGTACGTGGGGGTGGAGGAAAATCCTTCAGTTTCGTCCTCATATTAGACAATTTATATGGCATGAAATTGGTAATGGGAGATCTACTTCAGTTTGGTATGATAAATGGGATGATCATTGTCCTTTAATTGATTATATTAACCCAAGAGCTATTCATCGGGCTGGCTTGTCTTTAGAGACCTGTGTCAGTGATGTTGTTCTTCATAATAACTGGGGTTGGCCGCCTGATTGGATTTTGAGGTATCCAATTCTTTCGAACTTAAAAGAAGTTAGCATTTGTCCGGATAAGAGGGACAAGATCGTGGTTTTGGATGAGAATGGGACTTCAATGAATTTCTCGACTTCTGGAATATGGCATCTTATTCGGAGACCGGCTGATAAGGTGTCTTGGGTGCATGTTGTTTGGTTCTCTCAATGTGTTCCAAAACACTCCTTTATGTTGTGGATTGTGCTTCTTGATTGGTTGAGCACACAGAATCGTATTATGGGGTGGAAAATTGGTGGGTATCCAAATCATAACTTGTATTGCTGCCTTCTTTGTAATGGAGAGCCGGATTCTCGTAATCATCTCTTCTTTGAGTGTAAGTTCTCTTCTGAGGTTTGGAGTATTGTAAAAATGAAAGGGAAGTTTCAGGGGTGTAGGAATGGTTGGGCGAATATTCTTCAATATGTGTCTCATTTTGGAATGTCCAACTCTATTGAAAATGTTGTTAATCGGCTGCTATTTGGGGCTTCGGCTTACGTTATTTGGAAGGAGCGAAACAACCGGCTGTTCAAGAACTCTTTGAAGACTCCTAAGATTGTTGCGGACGAAATCATTAGGGGTACGCGCCTAAAGCTTATGACTCTAAAGTTCAAGAATTCTGAACGGGTTAATCGGGTTCTCGAGGATTGGCTCTTTCCGCGGGGAGTTTCCCACCAAATTGATGATAATGGTTGATTTGTTTTTGTTTTGTTTATTTACTTGGTTCTTGTGTAAGCTTTAGCTGTGTTTACCAGTGTTTGGTGGTTTTGGTTTTGTTTACTCTTGTATGGCATGTCATACATGAGAACTAATATGGCACTCTGTCATATTACTTGTAATTTTTGGTTGTGTGGAATGCATTTTACCGGGTGAATCCCTTTACCCAAAAAAAAAAAAATTCAACAATCAATACATCTTTCAATCAAAACAAGACATATGAACACAACACATATAAAAATCGGACCTAGGGTTTATAATTAACCCATTCAAACTCAAAATTAAGCATGTAAAATACATAGGATAGTTGTTTATACCTTCCTAGCACCTTAATCTTCAATTAAACTTGAAAGATCTTGTGTGTATGTGTGTGTGTGATTGACGGCAGCCAAGAACAAGGGGGGAGGGGGGCCGATCGGTCTAGAGGGAGGGAGAGGGAGTGTTAGGGTTTAGGTTTATAATATTATTTATAATAACATGTTACATCTAGGTCCCTCAACTTCTAATTTGCACTTTTCTAGCTTATTTTAAATAGCTCTTGTTTCTTGTTTAGTATCATACATAATATAATCAAGTAACACATATGTCTAACACATAATTATCACATAATTATTGTTTTGACGTTTTTCGTTTATTCACCAATTGTTTGCGTCAACTCGTTTGCGTTTCGGTGCAATTCCCGAAAGACTACACATGTAGTAATTGTTCAAGCGTCATTTAAACCCTAGTTTAAATGTAATGAGGTGTGCGTTATAGATTCAATGATCTTTAAGTTTGAATTGACGGAGTTGAGTTAACGGAGTTAACCTGAAATTGACGAATGTCACAAACCCTTTACAACGAGTTCCTCCTCACCAGAGCCACATATTAGAAACATATCCTTAGTCCTCCTAAGGTATTTCAATATGCTCTTAACCGCCATCCAATGGCTAGTTCCCGGATTTTGTTGGTATCTACTTGTCATGCTCAAAGCGCATGACACATCCGGTCTGGTGCAAATCATGGCATACATGATGGATCTTATTGCAAATGCGTATGGGATTCCATTCATTTTGTCCTGCTCATCCTTTGAGCTTGGACATTGAGAAGCACTCAAAATTGTTCCTCTTTGAATAGGTACCAAACCTTTCTTAAAGTTTTCCATCTTGAATCTTTTCAAGATTTTGTCAATGTATGCACTTTGATTCAAACCTATCAACCGCCTTGATCTACCCCTATAGATCCTTATTCCCAGAATATAGGCGGCCTCACCAAGATCCTTGATGGAAAAACAGCTTCCATGCAAGGCTTTTACACCTTCCAAGGTTGGAATGTCATTTCCAAATAGTAATATGTCATCGACATATAATACCAGAAAGGTAATGATGCTCCCACTAGCTTTCTTATACACGCAAGCTTCATCAGCGTTTTTTATGAATCCAAATTTCTTAACTTCATCATCAAAACGGTGATTCCAACTCCTAGATGATTGTTTCAATCCATAGATTGATTTCTTCAACTTGCATACGTTATTAGGATGTTGTGGATCGACAAAACCTTCAGGCTGAACCATATAGACATCTTCTTCAAGATGTCCATTTAGAAAAGCAGTTTTGACATCCATTTGCCATATCTCATAGTCATAATATGTGGCTACGGCAAACAATATCCTTATAGACTTTAACATCGCCACAGGCGAGAAAGTTTCATCATAATCAACCCCTTGAGTTTGAGTGAAACCCTTTGCTACAAGTCTAGCTTTATAAGTATCCAAGTTTCCATGCATATCTGTTTTCTTCTTGAAAACCCATTTACTTCCAACCAGTTTGGAATTAAGTGGTGGAGCAACCAGGTCCCATACTTGGTTGTCATGCATGGATAGCATTTCAACGTTCATGGCTTCCAGCCATTTATCACAATCAGATTGTGACATTGCATCTCGATATGTGGTTGGTTCATCAGAATCTACCACATAGCATCCATCCCTGAAAAATCCATATCTTTCAGGTGGAGTGCTAATTCTACCAGATTTGAGAACGTTTTTGTTGGGTTTTAACAAGATTATCAAAGCCAAAGTTTTAAATCTTGTTAGTTTGATTAATATAAAACCCGTTTTATATGTAAAACCCAAGACCCGAATCCATATATGAATTTGCATGCATACAAAAACAACATCCATAGGTGGTTTATGTAATACAACCTTTCAAGATGCAAGAAAGATGAAGGAGATGACGGTTTGTGAATGCAAGCCTTCAAAACCGAATGCCTCAAGCTAGTATACCCCAAGCCACTAACAAGACACCACTTTAGCTAGGATTTGTACTTGATTATGGACACCTCCTTTCCCTGTTCTTTTGGCCGAAAATATGGAGAGAAAAACAAGGAGTTGTATTGCAAAATGAAAGAGAGAGCTTAGAGAGAAAGAGAGAGAGAGTTCTTGGATATGTAAACCAACAAAAGGAATAATGCATGTCATGTGGTTGGGTGTGTGTGTTTCCCCATAAAGGGGGGGCTACAAGTGGGTCCCACCCACAATTTGAATTTCAAATTTTGTTACACAACCTTCATGTTTCTTAAATGCACATTTTATTTGTTACATGTAACATTATGCTACATGTTACAAGATCCAAGTAACAATATTTACATATTACTCTCTTTGATGTTATTTAACCAATTAAATAACATTATGAATTAATCTCTCTAAAATAAATTATCCATATAATTTATTATTCTTTCAAGTGCAATTGTTTAGGAAACCAATTCCCAAAATCAAGTGTTGATATTTATTTACTATGATCACATCATTTTAAACAAATATCTATGGTGTTTGTCTAGCTTGTTATTGGGTATGACCCGACTTGGATCATAACGCACTAGCCACATCAATACTGTATGTGTCTTAGGCAGACCGAGTCCAACAGTTTTGTGTGTTTTGATCAACCATTTGATCATCATCAACAACCTCTTGTTGATCGCTAGTGTCAACCAAACGTGTATCGGCTTGTGGTTCTCGATCCTCCTCGAGTTCCATAGTTCTATCAATTCCTTCCATAAGGAACCTTTTTTCCAAGAACTTAGCCTTGCGAGCTATAAACACTTTATGCTCATTTGGATTGTAGAAGTAATATCCCATTGAATCTTTGGGATATCCTACAAAGATACACTTAGCAGAACTGCTTTCAAGTTTATCAGGGGTGTAGATCTTAACATAAGCCTCACATCCCCATACCTTTAAATATAATTTATTATTCTTTCAAGTGCAATTGTTTAGGAAACCAATTCCCAAAATCAAGTGTTGATATTTATTTACTATGATCACATCATTTTAAACAAATATCTATGGTGTTTGTCTAGCTTGTTATTGGGTATGACCCGACTTGGATCATAACGCACTAACCACATCAATACTGTATGTGTCTTAGGCAGACCGAGTCCAACAGTTTTGTGTGTTTTGATCAACCATTTGATCATCATCAACAACCTCTTGTTGATCGCTAGTGTCAATCAAACGTGTATCGGCTTGTGGTTCTCGATCCTCCTCGAGTTCCATAGTTCTATCAATTCCTTCCATAAGGAACCTTTTTTCCAAGAACTTAGCCTTGCGAGCTATAAACACTTTATGCTCATTTGGATTGTAGAAGTAATATCCCATTGAATCTTTGGGATATCCTACAGAGATACACTTAGCAGAACTGCTTTCAAGTTTATCAGGGGTGTAGATCTTAACATAAGCCTCACATCCCCATACCTTTAAATATAATTTATTATTCTTTCAAGTGCAATTGTTTAGGAAACCAATTCCCAAAATCAAGTGTTGATATTTATTTACTATGATCACATCATTTTAAACAAATATCTATGGTGTTTGTCTAGCTTGTTATTGGGTATGACCCGACTTGGATCATAACGCACTAGCCACATCAATACTGTATGTGTCTTAGGCAGACCGAGTCCAACAGTTTTGTGTGTTTTGATCAACCATTTGATCATCGTCAACAACCTCTTGTTGATCGCTAGTGTCAACCAAACGTGTATCGGCTTGTGGTTCTCGATCCTCCTCGAGTTCCATAGTTCTATCAATTCCTTCCATAAGGAACCTTTTTTCCAAGAACTTAGCCTTGCGAGCTATAAACACTTTATGCTCATTTGGATTGTAGAAGTAATATCCCATTGAATCTTTGGGATATCCTACAAAGATACACTTAGCAGAACTGCTTTCAAGTTTATCAGGGGTGTAGATCTTAACATAAGCCTCACATCCCCATACCTTTAAATATGATAATGATGGAACCTTTCCATGTCATATTTCAAAAGGTGTCCTTTCCACTTTCTTGGTTGGTGCCATATATAAAATACAGGCAGCAGAGATCAGTGCAAAACCCCAAAATGATAGAGGTAATGTGCTTCTAGCCATCATGGATCGAACCATATCCAATAGAGTTTGATTTCTCCTTTCAGACACACCATTATGTTGTGGTGTTCCGGGTGTAGTAAGTTGTGAGACAATCCCACAACTCCATTGATGATCTAGAAACGCATCATTGAGGTATTCACCTCCTTTATTGGATCGAAGTACTTTGATTGTTTTGTTGAGTTGATTTTGTACTTCATTTTGGAAGACTTTGAACATTTCAAAGGCTTCATTTTTGTGTCTTAACAAGAGCACATACCCATAGAGACTATAATCATCGGTAAAGGTAATGAAGTATCTTTCGCCATTCCTTGTCATTGTCCTAAAAGGACCACATACATCCGAATGTATGATACCTAATAAGTCTTTCGCCCTTTCATTAGTTCCACTAAAGGGCTCCTTGGTCATCTTTCCCAATAAACAAGATTCAAATTCATCAAATGAATCATCACTTGATTTCAAAAGACCATTCTTTTGAAGTGTATGAATGCGATCCTTGTTTATGTGACCAAGGCGACAATACCAAAGAAAAGTTTTACTCAAACCCAATATGAGTCTTTTGGTGCTTGCTTGGTACAACGAGTTATCAATGGATATATAATCATGAACCAATTCATAAATGCCATTAAACGGCATTGCTTTAAAATAAAAGACATCATTCATGAAAACATAAAACCCATTATCTACAAACTTGAAATCATAACCACATTGTCTTAAAAGAGAAACGGAGATAATGTTCCTAGTCAAACTAGGAGCATACAAAATGTTTTTCAAAATAATTTCCAAACCATTTGGAAGCTTCAAAACATAATCTCCTCGGGCTTGGACGTCAACCTTTGCTCCATTGCCCTCGAAGAGACTTATATCTCCTTTCTTGAAATCATTTCTTCTTTTGAACCCCTGCAATGAATTGCATATATGAGTTCCACATCCGGTATCCAATACCCATGTGTTAGAAGAAATAATATTAAGATCAATATGGATCATGAAAGTTGTACCTGAGGTTTGCCCTGCATCCCTCTTAGCTTTCAACTCCTTGAGATAGGTTGGACAATTTCTCATCCAATGACCTATCTCCCCACAACCAAAGCACGGATCCTCAGCGCTAACCTTTAGCGTCTTAGGTTTGGGTTCCGCCTTTGCCTTTCCCTTGAATCCCTTCTTGACTTGCCCCTTACCAACGACAACCTTTACCTTTGGTTTCGGGTGATGCCTCTTCTTCAAGCCACCCTCATTGATCGTGAGAATGGGTAAAACCTTTTTACCCATTCCGGCTTCGGCTGTCTTAAGCATTGCGTGAAGCTCACCAATGCTTTTGTCCCATCCGTTCATGTTGTAGTTCATGACGAATGTCTCAAACCTGTTAGTTAGGCCGTTCAGGATCAAATCCGTGCCTAACTCTTTTGAGACGGGACAGTTAAGCCGTTCAAGCCGATCAATGTGGCTTTTCATCTTAAGCACATAAGATGATACGGATTGGGTTTCTTCCATATGACATGCATGAAGTGCTCGAACCGTTTCGAAGCGCTCCACCCTAGCTTGAGTAAGGAACATTTCCTTAAGTTGGGTGATCACGTCATACGCCCCATGATTCTTGAAATCCTTTTGGATCTCGGGAATCATTGTTCCCAACATGAGTCAAGAAACTTGCACCGAATCTTCGGTGTATTTCAGCCAATCCGCATAGGCATCCAAGTTATTAACGTCGGGTTCATCGGGAATAGGATCGTCTAATATATAGGACTTCTTCTCTTGCTTGAGAACAATTCTAAAGTTTCGGTACCAGTCCATAAAACTGTTAAAGTTTAGACGATCCTTATCCAGAATGGATCTTAGTGATAGATTATGCACATGAGGGATAATAGCGTTCTGAGGATTGTTTGCGGCCATCTATAAAAGAATTTAACAAAGTTCAATTTAGTATTTTCGATATCAATAAATTTTAATCTTTAATACCCTTTAATGTCTCCAAGACAATTATTGATTAAAATCTAGAATCCAACGTTTCATTCAAATTGTAGTTAGGTGACCTCTATCCTACTATTCAAATTAACAAGGTAGTCAACGTTTGACAATTGCAACCCTTTGAAACTTCTAGGTTTATGGGATCGGTTAAACATCATATGTTTAGTTGACATGTTTAATCCCATCAACACCTTTGAACGCCATGTGCCGGTGACCCTATTCACATGGTTTCAAATCAAGTCGTCCTACTTACACACACGTGTGAGTTTTACACATACAAGTGGTTAGGTGACCCTCATTCCAAAAGTATTGTAAAATCACCTTAAGATCACAAGTTTCTTAAATGTGGCTAGGTAACCCTATTCCACGATTCAAGTCTACAAGTGACTTAAGTGTCGTATAAAAGGATGGTGTTCAACTTGTTTTTAAAGGGATTTTAGTTTTCAAAATTCTAGATTGGAAAACTATTTAATGTACCTTCCATTTGCATGCTCAAATGTATGGTACCTTTGAAAACCAATTTTCAAATTCCTTTAAATAAAACCCATTTTATTATGAAATCATTAATAGTTAATAAAACCAATTTTATAACTTAATAATTTCAAAGGAACCTCTTTTATGCTAGTTGTCGATTTTAATTGTTAACATCCAAACATGATAAAACAATAAACATAAATCAACCACATAAGCATAAAATACAACACAAGTCCATAACCATAACCACCTAGAATGACAACACTTGTTGACCGAAACAAGTGTGCCAAAAGGTCTCTCCTAGTACTAAGGGTCGGGATAAAAAATTTTCCTTTGGGCGATTATGGGCGATTAGGGTTTTTCTTTTCTTCTTGATTCAAATCTGTGCATCGATCTTCTTTATCGTTTCTTTTTTGAATTAGGGTTTCGTTGTCGTTCATCCGTATCATACCCTTTGATTCTGATTGCTTAGTAGGTCTGTTACCGATCGCGGCTATTGCTATAGTTCAGCTAGATTGGTACGAATTCTATTAACCTTTTAAGGATCATTGGTTCTTTGTGATTTGGATCTTGTGATTCTGGTTTTTTTCTCGTCCGTTTTTTTGGCAGAAGTTAAGCCTCTCTTGTGCTTTTGATGTCCGAGTATGGAGTCTAAAGAGGAGGTCAATCTTGTTACAAAGGTCAAGAACATTGATGGTGCTCCGATCCGTAGTATTCTTAAGAAACATAATCATGATGTTTCTACTCATGTGGCGGCTGATTCTAAGGTGGCTAGGGTTCCACATAATACAAAGGTGGCTAGGGTTTCTTATAATATTCATGATTCTATGAATCAGGATATTATTTTACCAAATTCAGTTAACAAAAATGGAGGTGTTTCCCGAAATATTAATGATCTGAATGTTGATTTGGAGGATGATAAGATTGCTGATCCCAAAGGCGATTCTGGTAGGAAAGATGGTGTTGAAAATAGTGGTTCAAAAGCTTCATATGCCGGGGTTCTCAAAACTGGTAATTCTGAGAAAAAGAAGATAAACTTTAGGTGCTTGGAGTCGGATTCAAATATTGAAGGTGTGGATGTCATTCTTCCGAAATCATCAATAAAGGAGGTCAATGAAAGGTACGAAAATACTTTGTATGGTTACTTTTTGGACAAAAGACTCCCGTTTCCGGTTGTTGAATCATATGTTAAAAATACTTGGGTTAAGTTTGGTATCCAACGATGCATGATGAATGCGGATGGATTTTTCTTTTTTAAATTTGATTCAAAGGAGGGAATGGATAGAGTTATGGAACATGGTCCTTGGCTAATCAGGTTGATGCCTCTTATTTTAAATATATGGACCCCGTTTACTGTTTTATGTAAATCTGAAGTTACCCGTGTCCCGGTTTGGGTTAAAATGCATCATGTGCCGTTAGTTGCTTATACGGAGGATGGGTTAAGTATGTTAGCCACAAAGGTTGGTGATCCGATTATGTTGGATTCTTATACATCATCAATGTGTGTTGATTCTTGGGGTCGTAGTAGCTATGCTAGAGCTTTGATTGAATTGAAAGCTGATCATGAGTTTAAAGATTCTTTAGTGGTTGGAATTCCAGCGTTGCTCGGAGAGGGTGTCATTAAACAAACAGTGGAGATTGAGTATGAATGGAAACCCCCTCATTGTAGCACTTGTAAATCGTTTGGCCATGCTGATAGGAAGTGTCCAAAACAAGTTAAGGAGATTGTTAAAGAGAAGAATCGGAATGATGAGGAGGGATACCAACAAGTTCAACGAAAGCATAAATCAAAAGCTGGTGGTAGTGAGCATAAGATTATTGAGGGTGTTCATCTCTCTAAACCTAAGCCAAAATTCGTTTACCGTGTTAAAAAAATTCAGAACTCTGATAAAATGAAAGGGATTGAAAATTCTTTTGCACCTTTGTCAGAAACCATAGGAGATGTGGATGGGTTCAATGAAGAGTCGGATGATGATATTGAGGAAGTTTTTAATGAGATTAATTGTAAGGTAAATTCTGAGGGGGCAAGCACTCCCGTTTCAATGGTTCCCAATGTTTAATGCTATGTCTTGGAATGTGAGGGGTGTGAACCGCTCCCCTAAACAAAGTGAGGTTCGGCAGGTTATAGCTGAAAATAAGATTTCGTTATGTGCTATTTTAGAATCGCATGTTCAACCTTCTAATTTGAATGGGATTTGTAGTAGGATATTTCGTAATTGGAGCTGGAGTTCGAATGGAAATGTTTGTGATAAGTATTCTCGGGTTATTGTTGGATGGGATACGAATGTGATGGATTTGATGATTCTCTCTCAATCGGATCAAGTGGTTCATACGCAAATTACCCTTAAGGCTGATCGGAAAGTAATTTTCTTTTCTTTTATTTATGCTCATAATTCGTATCTTTTGAGGCGTCAATTGTGGCAAAATCTTCTGATTCATAACAATTTTGTAAATAATCAGCCTTGGATTGTGATGGGGGACTTTAATACTATTATGAGTCTGGATGAGTCTACTTCTAGTTCCTCTTCGAGGAATATCTCGATGGTTGAGCTTAAGGATTGTATTCTAGAGCTGGAAATTTTAGATTTAAAATTTTCTGGTCTTCAATACACTTGGAACCAAAAACCTAAGGGTGATTCGGGTCTAATGAAGAAGCTGGATAGAGTAATGGGGAACCAGGTTTTCAATGATGTTTTCCCGGGGTCTTATGTTGAGTTTCTGCCTTATAGAATATCGGACCACACGCCGGCTATTATTTCTATTCCGTTGTCCAAGAAGTTCTGTCCGAAGCCGTTTAAGTTTTCAAATGTTCTAATTTCGCATCCAGGTTTTAAACAGGTGGTTACGGCTGGTTGGAATATAGAGGTAGAGGGCTATTATATGTTCTCTTTGATTAAAAAGCTGAAAAATTTGAAGAAACCTCTTCGTAAACTGTTATATGACAAGGGTAATCTCCATACTAGAGTTAATAAATTGCGGATGGAAGTGGATTCTGTTCAAAGGAGTATTGATGCGGATCCGTTTAATCAGATCTTGCGCGAGGATCATGCTGCGTTAGTTTTTGCGCTGAATGATGCTATTTTGGATGAGGAACGTTTTCTTAAACAAAAGGCAAAGGTGGAATGGCTAAAGTTGGGTGAGTCGAATACAGCTTATTTTCATAAAGTTGTCAAAGCTAATCAGTCTCGTAATCGGATCGATTGTATTGAAAATGAGGCGGGAAATGTGTTTCATGGGGAGGATGTTGCTAGAGTTTTAGTAAATTATTTTAAAGGTTTTCTTGGTAATATGGGTACGGTGTCTGAGTTGGATGATCAAGATCTTTTTCGTACAAAACTTTCGACGACTCAAGCTAACAGTATGGTAGGTCCCGTTTCGTGTGAGGAGGTTAGAGGTGCTATGTTTGATATTGGAGATGATAAAGCCCCCGGTCCGGATGGTTTTTCAGCCGCTTTCTTTAAGAGTTCGTGGGATATTGTCGGTCCTTTAGTGATTTTGGCGGTGCAGGATTTCTTTATGTCGGGGAGATTGCTTAAAGAAGTTAATCATACTATTCTCTCCTTATTACCTAAGGTGGGAAATGCTCGTTATCCGAAAGATTATAGGCCTATATCTCTTTGCAATGTGGTGTATAAATGTATTACTAAAATCATTGCAAATCGTATTAAATGTTCGTTGGAGGGTATAGTTGATATAAATCAATCGGCTTTTATTCCTGGTAGGAGTATTTCAGATAACATTTTACTCGCCCAGGAGTTGATGCATAGCTACCACCTTGATCGTGGAACGCCTCGATGTGCTTTCAAAGTGGATATTCAGAAAGCCTATGACACTGTTGATTGGTCGTTCTTGAAGAGGATTTTAAATGGTTTTGGGTTTCATCCTAAAATGATCAATTGGATCATGACTTGTGTTACCTCGTCCTCTTTCTCAGTTTCGGTGAACGGCAATCCGCATGGTTTCTTCGTGGGTAAACGTGGATTGCGTCAAGGGGACCCGTTATCCCCCTATTTATTTACTCTTGTTATGGAGGTTCTCACTCTTATTTTGAAGCGTAGGGTTCGAAATTCTGGGGGTTTTATTTATCACCCGAATTGTGAAGACTTGGACATTTTTAATTTATGTTTTGCGGATGATCTCTTCATTTTTCTCCATGCAGATCCGGTGTCAGTTCAAGTTATTATGGGAGGTTTGGAGGAATTTAAGGATGTGTCGGGTTTGGCTCCTAGTTTACCAAAGAGTACTGCTTTTTTCTGCAATACTCTGAACCATGTCAAACTAGCTATTCTAAATATCTCCCCTTTTGCTGAAGGTAATTTGCCCGTAAAGTATCTTGGTGTACCGCTGGTTTCTAAAAGTCTTTCTTACAAGGATTGCCGGGTTTTAGTGGATCGTGTTCGAGGAAGGTTAGCTGATTGGAAAAATAAGAGTTTGTCTTTTGCGGGTAGGCTTCAATTAATTAAATCAGTTATTTCTTCTATGCATATTTATTGGGGTATGATGTTCTTACTTCCGGCTAAATTAATCACTGAAATTGATAAACTCATGAGAAGATTCTTATGGTCTAATGGGGATAGTTGTCGGGGAAAAGCTAAAGTGGCTTGGGAGGCTGTATGCCTTCCTAAATCTGAAGGTGGTCTTGGTATTCGAAGGTTTTCCGAATTTAATGTTGCGCTTTTGTCTGCTCATATATGGAAGTTGCTTAGTAATAAGGAATCTCTTTGGGTCAGATGGATTCATACATATAAACTGCGGGGTGTAAGTTTCTGGGCTGTCCAAAATCGGGGTAATATGTCTTGGACTTGGAGAAACCTCTTACATATTCGGCAAATGGTGAGACAATTTTTCTGGTTTCGAATAGGGAACGGTGAATCTACTTATGTCTGGTATGATAACTGGTGTGCTATGCGTCCTCTGATTGATATGGTTTCTACTAGATCAATCCATCGGGAGGGTTTTTCGTTATCTGACAAAGTTTCAAATTTGGTTGAAGAGGGTTTTTGGAGGTGGCCGGTTGAATGGAATTCTATTTTTCATTCAGTGCAGTTTCCTTCAATTCAAAATCATAAAGATGATGAAGTTTGGATCAAAGATTTGAATGGAAAGTTTGTTCAGTTTTCTGTTAAGGATATTTGGCATGCTTTTCGAACTAAGGATCGCAAGGTCACTTGGTGTAATGTTGTATGGCATCCTAACTGTATTCCAAAGCATGCATTTTTATTGTGGCTGATCATTAAGAATTGATTAAAAACTCAGGATAAGGTGAGGTATTGGGAGACCCGAACTGATGTCAGCCAGGTATGTCCGTTTTGTGATTCTCAACCCGATTCTCATGATCATCTATTCTTTCGATGCTCGTTTTCGCTTAAAGTCTGGAAAGGTGTTTGTGATTTTGCTAAGATTGAGTCCTATTCTGATTTTTGGGGGGATATCTTGGTGAAATACGAGTCTCTTACTTCTTGTAAAGCGGCGGATGTGGTTACTGCTAAACTTGTTTTAGCTGCGTGCTGCTACTTGATTTGGCAGGAAAGGAATTTAAGACTATTCAAAAATCAAAAGAGGGATTGCAATCAGATCATTGAAGCGGTAGTGGGCATTGTCAGATTGAAACTTCTCTCGAGTCGGTTACGTTCGGGCTCAAGGAAGTGGATGGAAGTTTGGAAGCTGCCTAATGCTACGTTGGAAGTCTAATGTTTATTTGGTTTTCTTGTAGTTTTATGGGCTGTGTTTAGTGTGTTTTGGACTAGCGAGTGGTATGCCTCTCGTCTAGTTTGTGGTTGTGTTTTTTTGTTGCCGTTTTGATACTCTGTCATTACGCCAGTTTTTAATTTTAATATAGCCTGGGTAACCCCCTTTTACCCAAAAAAGGTCTCTCCTAAGGGACGAGAATGACACAAGGCATGTGTCGGTGAACTCCCACTTGACCCTGCATCCATATGCTTCAAGTGGCAACCTTGTGTTGTGACTCTTCCACTTTATTTGGGCTTCCATTTGGTCTCCAACTTCAGCTCCTAGCTTCCATGGGCCTCCAAGTTTGGGCTTTGGCCATTGGGCTAAAATCCCATCTTGGACTATGAAGCCCATTAAGGCCCAAAACCAAAACCGTAACTTTGTTGCTTCTTCTTTTACAAAAAATATATCCTAATACATTTTTCTCTAGTAAAAGAAATACAACTAATCTACTTATTATTACAAACCAATATGAAATGAATAAATAGATTACAAACCCAAATAAATGAATATTACAATCATATTGAATAAACCGAATAAATCACAACACAAACACACATCCAAAGGTCATGGCTAGGTTATGAACATCCAAATGCACATCCAAATATGCAAGGTCTTAGAAGACCAAAATGGTTCCCCTCTTACCCATAAAACTTTCGGCCAAGATAAACAAAACCGAAAGTTTTGGGTTTTGTCCAAAAAAAATAATTAATCATCCATATGACTTAATTCTTCAAGATTATCACATGCATGTAAAGAATAATCTTGAGGAACCAAGGGGTAACCAAAAGCCAAAAAAAACTTTCGGCCATATGGTGAACCACACCATAAAACCCGAAAATTTTTAGATCTATGAAGCATGTATCCGTATAAGCGGCTCTTGATGCCATTGTTGGGTTTATGCAAGATTATCAAAGTCCAAAATAACCATTTATTAAGGAAAACGCAGCGGAAATAAAGTTTTAAATCTTGTTAATCATTACACATAAACCCGTTTATGTTAAACCCAATACCCGGATCCATATACGAATATGCATGCTATCAAAACACAACCATAGAGTGTTAACATATATACCTTCAAGTCTACGGATTCGAAGGAGATGAATGAGGTTGAACGGCTAGAATCCAAAGGAGGAATCTTCAAGCTTGTATACCCGAAAAGCTCCAACAAACATCTAGGTTGCTAGGATCCAAAACACTTGCAAGAACACCCTTGTTGTTCTTCTTCTTCTTCTCAGTTCCGAATGGAGAGAACAGAGAGAGAGCAATGTGTGTGTGAGAGAGTATGGTTGTTTTTTTCCAAGAAAAGTGATCTCCCAATAAACAACCATGCATGCTTTGAAAGAATAAAAGGAGGAGAGAGAAGAGAGAGGAATTTTCCCACCCAAATTTCAAATCCACTTTTAATTACTTACATTTTATTTACTTATGATACTTATGTTATAAAACATATCATAAGTAACATGCAATATGTTATTTAACCAATTTAAATAACATATCTCAAAATATAAATTATCCATATAATTTATTTAACACACAAATGCAAATATTTAGAAAACCATTTTCAAATATTATAAGTGTTGATAATCATTACTTAGATCATATCTAATAATAATTATCGTGGTGTTTGTCTAGCTTGTTATTGGGTATGACCCGACTTGGATCAATACGTATTGGCCACATCAACTCTAATATGTGTCTTGGGCAGATCGATTCCAACATCCATGTCATGGAGATCTTCGAGACCAAATCCTAGATGAAGCTCATAAGTCTAGATGCTCGGTTTACATTAAGGTTTCAAATGGAAGAGGTTGGCCACAATGAAAGCTGATACTGATGAAAGTGAAACCCTTAAGTAGGAGTCATGTCAATATGAGTTCATGGTATGTGACAACTGTGGGAAGACTTGATACTTTGCCTACACGGATAAGAACAACCGCAAGTGTTACGAAGGTGGGACCGTATGAAATATCACACCCCAACCTAAGGCGGAAATACCGGGGTGCGAGCTTTGGTTCAGAGCTCACAAGGTTATGCAATTCAAATGCGACCATATCTAATTAATTATTTTAAATAAACAATTTACAAACAAGTACATGAATTCATAGAACATTACAAAAAAAATCTAAACCATCTTGTACAAATTTTAACCTAAAGGTCATCACTAAGTGTTGTTCACCTTGATAGGTAATCCAACCTGATAACATGCAAATGCGTACAAAATAGAATAGGTTTGTCAACACGAGGTTGATTGAGAAAATCACCAGTTTTGACACTAACAATAATATATATATATATATATATATATATATATATATATATATATATATATATATATATATATATATATATATATATATATATATATATATATATATATATATATATATATATATATATAAGAAAACCGCAAAATATTTATTCTTGAGTATAAACAATCAAACACATAACATGTAAATATTGCAAACAAATAATGACGTGTGGGCTAAATTGTTTCCATGCAAATCGGGCGTTGGTTACCATGATAGAATAATTGAGTTGTCGGTGAAACAATTGTCATGCGATCGGACGCCAGCCAGTACGACATGATGTGATAATTGATAAATGATGGTCCTCTTCGAATGCGATAAATAAACACATAAACAAATAGTAAGTAGCAAGTAGTCATTCAATTAATACACACCACCAATATTAACAATTTGCGTTTGAGAATATGATATAATATGTAAACTGCTATTTGGTACGCATAAATCCCCAAAACATGTGAAACAAGTAAAATAGGGGAGTGATTACATACCTGATTAGATGAACAAAATACGAAGTGAGGATGTGAGAATGATAGACTGCTAAACCCTTCGAAATTCACCGACAAGGATTCCTAGTTAATAATGATAATATAAGTTAATTGTAGATGACATAACATGATAAATGGAATTAGGGTTTCTATGTGATCTAAATTATGCTTTTTATTAGAATGTTATTTATCGATCGATTGATAAATATAACACACACACACACACCTGCCATGTGGTCTGGTGTTTCATTTGATTAATACCTGTAAACAATATATTAAATACAACAACTGATAAAAACCCAATTTATTTATAAAGCCTAGCATATGAATTCGATCAATCTGTTTGATGATTGTTTAATTAACATCAGGGTTATTAAAATTGGATTAAAAACGATCGTGTTGCATATATTAATTGCCTTTACTTGTAACGAATTGATGGAAAATGAAGAAATGGAGACAACGGCCAAAACTTGAACAAAAATTGATGATGACAAGCTGATATGTCTCAAGTGCTTCTAGGGTTTAGTTCGCGAGGTCACATAGAAGGTATATGTGAGTTTAATTGAATTATAATCGATTCTAGATGGTATTACGCAAAACTAGTAATGACGGTTGCTTATTATTGCAAATGAAATTGTTTTTTGATCTTAATCCTTAATTAAAACGTTGGTGTAGCTCGTTTAAGGTGATAAAAACGATTTGCAAGATCAATTTTTATTATAATCTGTGGATTTAGATACAAGAAAAAAAACTGTTAAGAAATTGGGTCAAAATACGGGTCATGGATAAGGATACGGGTTTGGGTTTGAGTAAATGATATAATATTTGTGCAGATTTGCAAAATGGTCCCTAGAGTTCAAGCGCATATACAAATTGGGTTAAAACTTAAGTTTAGGGTAAATTTTGTATATTTAACAAACTTAAAAATAATAAATAAATAAAAAGACATAATTTAAACATTTTATTGATTAATTTACCCAAAAAGAAAAATGGGTTGGTAATGGATTTTAATATAATAAGCGTGTTAGAGCACTAGTGTCTAATGCTAGGTCTTATGGGCTTAATATGTCATATTTGTATAGTTAAGGGGCTAAAATTGTCATTATTAGAAAATTGTTAATAGGCGTATAAGTCTTAGGAATGTATAAGAATTATACGGATCTTATACGCTGACCATACTTCTACGGCTCATATGTTGTTGTATATATAGTGCTTTCATGTCATAATTAGTAATAGCTTTGACAATCAGATTACAGAGTGTACTTTCATTGTTATACTAATGCATGATGTTTATGAGTGATTGTGTTTTTATTCCTTTATGATATATTTTCTCAAAATCATTTAGTATAGTAGATAAATTTTAATCGATCCGTATCATATTGTTTTAACATGTATATGATGTTTATGATATGAAGCATGGTCTTTCAAGTGGTATCAGAGACTTTGGCTCGTATTTGCTACTGAATTGAACACATTCACTTTGTTAAGTTTTATTCCGATCACAATTTTGTCAATTACTCGTTAATATTTGGACAAATTTCTAATTCCTTTGGTGTTTATTATCATTTATACCTGTTAATCATTTCTGCACGAGTTGTTTTGTCAAATTCAAGTTGATTATCAAGTTACAAATCATGAAGTTTGAACAGCTTGTGTAGCGTATAAGTTAATATATCACCGTATAAGCTGTTTTCAGGTATATGATGTCTATGATTCAGAGCATGGTCCATACGAAGTGTATAAGTCTTGTACGCTGACCAGACTTATACGGCTCATAGGCTGTTGTATATATAGTGCTTTCATGTCATAATTTGTAACAGTTTTGACAATCTGATTACAGAGTGTACTTTCATTGTTATATCATTGCATGATGTGAATGAGTGATTTTGTTTGTATTCCTTTATTATTTATTTCCGAAATATCATTTAGTATAGTAAATACATTTTAATCGATCCGTATCATATTGTTTTAACACGTATATAATGTCTATGATCCGGAGCATGGTCTTTCAAAACAAAAAAAATACGAGTTGTTACAGTAAAACAACAAGAGGATGCCATAAACCAAGGTCGAAAGATGGAAAGACATGCAAGGAAGGTGTAGAGATGGTTTAGACCTATGAATTGAGTCTTAACCCAAATGATTAAAGTTGCAACTGATAACCATGTGATCGTGAGAGGGAACTCATCTAGAATGGTAACAATAGAATAGTATTATAATTGTACGTATAAAGGTCAGGATATGCAAGATATGGGTAGGGGGTTTGTAAGATAGGTGACTACTTTTATAAAATGAAAAGTTAAACATAAAACCCTACCCTTATCTTATAAAAGTGGTCACCATCTCATTTTATAATGATCTTCACTTCTAAACTCCTTTATCAAAATCCCATTTTTGTGAGAGCAACCCGCAAAGATCCGACCATTCTTGGATATCTAACAGTCGGATCGGTCTCAAATTTCAACTGAGTGTCCATGACATATAAACGAATATTCCCACTGATCAGATCTTCGATCAGAGGTTAGGAAGTCCAAGTTTATCATGGAAACCGTAACAGTGAAAAATGGAGTTTCCCGGCAACTATTTAGGTTTTCCGGTAACTGTAGTGAGAGAGCTTGATGAACATATACAAATCTATATCAATTCATACTGTTAATACTGTTATGTAGGGAGCTAGTTCTTGATATGTTAAAGGTGAATCAATACAGTGAACGAAGTGTGTGATTTGGCAGAGTAACGACACTCAGAAAATAATAATAAACACATTTGTTAATTTACAATTCAGGATATAACCTTCAAGTGTCATAGAAAATGAAGGAGATGAAGATATGAATGGCGAGTCTACAATATAGAAGAACCTAAAGCTTTTATACCCTTCAAGCTTCCAGCAAACACCTTGTCTAGGATTTACAATTGAAAACTCTTTCTTGTTATCCCTTTCCTTAGCCGAAATTAGAGACAGGAAGAAGAGAGTTTACTTGCAACTTGTGTGTGAGAGAGAGAGTTGTGAGTAACTAATGCACCATACAAATCTACCAACCAACTATTGTGCATGTCTTGGAATAAATAAAAAGCAATTAAGTGAGGAGAGAAAGGGGAAAAAATGGATGGCTCACATGATTCCCACCCAATTTCAACTCAAGTAATCTTTTATTGTTTATTAATGTTATAACATAACATAACATGTAAAATCCAGTATGCATTGCATATTGTTATTTAACCTACTTAAATAACATGGTGTATGCAAAATGCAGTAAGTCTTGCATATTGTTATTTAACCAACTTAAATAACATCGTATATGCAAAATGCAGTAAGTCTTGCATATTGTTATTTAACCAACTTAAATAACATCATATATGCAAAATGCAAAATCTCTTATAACATAAATTATCCTTATAATTTATTTATTACACAAGTGCCAATATTTAGAAAAACCCAATTTCCAAATATTCTAAGCATTGATATTTATTAGTTAGATCATATCTTAAATAATATCGTGGTGTTTTTCTAGCTTGTTATTTGGTATGACTCGACTTGGATCATAACGTACTAGCCACATCAACTCTAATTTGTGTCCTGGGCAGACCGATTCCAACAATCTCCCACTTGCACAAGACACATAGAAGATTTATGCAAATAGCAAATACCGCCTAACAACGGTTTACTACCCCTAATACGTATGACGAAGTGCCATTCAATAACATCATCCTCTTCAAGTTACTTACTTGATTATGATTTAGGTGAATCTATCATTTATCCTTTTGCCTCAGATGTCATGTCAAATCCAGAGACACAGAGTGATCATTCTCTATTGGTTTAACTTAATAGGCCTTAGACATCATACTCTCAACGAATAAGAGGGAAAAATCCTCTTTCGACTACATACGTCTCTCACAGTCACATTGTACGTCATAGCCTTATGTACCGTCATGTTTTAGAGCAATGATGAACTAAGCCAAGTCATTTGATGAATACACTATGTATCTCAGGTCGGAGAATAATATGATATTCACCTTTACTCAAATTTACTTATAACCACCAATCACAAGGATTCCACGTAGTAGCATTTGAGGGCGGGTCAGTCCAATATTTATATCCCATAAATATCTATGAACCTTGGCAGCAAATCCTTGCTCTATATTCATGCCTTATATTATCCAAGTTCATAATAATCTGACCTTCATATTTGTTCCCAAAAATATGAACGACTACGGGCATTTAGAATAATTGACTTAACATGGATTTTAGAATGCAAAAATGGAACATAACTCAAAATGTCATAATCATAAACCATAATCATATGAACGAGTCAAAATAACAATTGTTCCGATATCCAAATACATAATAGATCAAATCCAATCACTATAATAATGAAGTCCTAAGGCGCAAGTATGACCCTTATGCTTCGACCTTTCGTGGAGCTTCGTGAGTGGATCCGCAATGTTTTGATAAGTACGAACTTTGCGAATACATCTCTTACGTAGTTGAATCTCCGCTCAATGTGCCTTGTCTTTTGATATGCACGGGGTTCCTTGATTTGAGCTATCACACCCTCGTTGTCACAAAAGATCTCTAGAGGGTCCTGAATGGTACGGACTATCCCTATATCGGCAATGAACTTTCTTATCCACGCAGCTTCTTGAGCTGCCAATGAGGCGGCGATGTATTTTGATTCAGTGGTGGACAATGGTACCACATATTTTTTTGCATTCTTCCAAGAGACTGCCCCGCCATTCATAACGAAAGCATATCCCGATTGTGATCGAGACTTATCTCGATCAGTTTGGAAACTCGCATCCATGTAACGCTTTACAACGAGTTCCTCCTTATCAAAGACATATATTAGAAACACATTATTAGTCCTTCTAAGGTATTTCAATATACTCTTAACGGCCATCCAATGGCTACTTCCCGAATTATGTTGGAATCAACTTGTCATGCTTAAGGCGCATGAGACATCCGGTCTAGTGCATATCATTGCATACATGATGGATCCTATAACAGATGCATATGGGATTCCTTTCATTTTCTCTTGCTCATTCTTTCAGCTTGGACATTGAGACCTACAAAATATCGTTCCTCTTTAAATAGGCACCAAACCATTCTTAGAGTTCTCCATTTTGAACCTTACAAGATTTTATCTAATGACGCACTTTGGAGTAAACCTATCAACGACATTGATCTATCCATATAGATATTTATTCCCAAAATATTGGCGGCTTCACCAAGATCCTTGATGGAAAAAAAATCCCTATCCAGGCTTTTACACCTTCCATGGTTGGAATATCATTTCCACATAGTAGTAGGTCATCAGCTTACAATAGAAAAAAGTAATGATGCTCCCACTTGTTGGGATGAGAAAATGAACTAAAGGATGTTTGGAATCTTCCCAAACCCCCTGAAAACGGCTAAATATTGACGTCGGGCACACCTGAACATCCAAACAAGCTTTTACTTAAGCCTAGAATGGTATTTTGCCTTCTGGGCAGAGTTATCTTCTTGAAGTATTCCATAGTCATAATCCGAGTAGGGTTCACTTCGTCTAGCAATGTGTTCTTCAGGTCAAGCATAGTTTGCTTACTAGCAAACTCTTGACTAAACCAAGCTGATAATGCCAAGTAATTTGGAAGATCTAGCAAGGTTTGATTAATAAAATGTAGTTCGAGCATGCTTTGGGAAAGTTATTCAAGAAACATTCAAATTACTTTCTCTAGCAAGGTTCAACTCCGAGCAAGCTACAGTGCTACCAGCACAAGTCAAACAGTGTTACTAGCAAACTTTGGTTTGCTTAACAAGTTATTATTTAATCAAGAGTTGAAGGGATTCGTGAAGAATAGTTTGCTTGTAGGATCATACCAAGAAAAGTTTGCTATGATCAGGAATATTTAAGTCTGATAGGAGAGTATTTTCTAAGGAAAATACTCCAAGTAAAGCCTATCCGGAGAATTGTTCCCAAGCACAAAATAAGTTTACCAGATCTACACGAAGAGGATAAAAGACACAACGTCTACCCAAAGACCTGTTTTACAATTAGTATATTTTGTATTATGATTTCTGAATATGTATTAATTATTAGGGTTTCTAGAAGGAATGACAGCTGTCAGGTGGCAGGCCTATAAACAAATGATCTAGGGCACGCCTCATAACACACATAGGACAGACACCTGAATTGATTGACAACGATTTGATGGCTGATATATTCTTACTGATATTCTGCCTAGAATCATATCATTCCTTTCTTAGAACCCTAATGAGTTCCTTTCTGTAATCGACTTACTATTTATTGAAATCCTATGAGTAAATCTCTGTGTGTGTGTGTCTTTATTGTGTCCTTCATGCAACAACTAGTGTGTTATTGATTCCGCCTTTGATACACTTTTATTCTTCTCCAATCTAGCCGCGTCGTTAACCTTCTTGTCAAAACTCTAAGTGTAGGTTACGACAAAGATGGAGTGAGTGATCAATCGGGACAGACAAGTGATATCAGAGCTTTGCTCGACTACCTTGGTGAAGAATACCGTTGGGACTTATGTTTTAGACCAACGCATCGAATTAATTGGTGGATGAAAAATATTTTATTTGGTCTCAACCACCGGTGGATGGCTTTAAGAAAAAGTCATGCTAGACTAGTATAAATAGATGGTTTTATTCATTTGTCTAATATGAGTGAGTGTATTGTGTATTGAGTGAGATTTACGGTTTTATCTCTTTGAGAGAGTCTCCGCCTCCAGGATGAGGTCTCCTGGAGGTGGCTGATATTTCTTGTGTATGTATGAATGTATGTATGAGAGTTTCATCTTTATGAGAATCATTCGGTTTATATTTCATACTACCATTTTTATCTTTTGTGTTTTGATTACGATTGTTCATCCTATTATTGATTGTTAATCAAATCAGGCTCTCTCGCAATACATCTCATCCGTCCATTATTATCATTCAAGAGTGAATACGAGTGAGATTCGATCCTAACCCGGATCCGAGCTACGCACAGTTTAGATCGACTATTCACGCTTCCACAACCGGGGCATGAGATCACACAGTTGGTATCAGAGCAGGGTTACCGAATCGTTCAGACTAACCGCTGAACTTATTCATTTCGTTCTTGAATGCACCATGGACGTTAAACGATGAAGTTCGTTGAAATTATTTTTGGGGGTTTTGAAATTACTTGATGATTTGGAGAAAAGTATACGGATTGATGTCTGGGTTGATGACTCGTTCGTAGATTCAATATAAATTTCATATTTATTTGGTAATATCGGTCCAGATCTGATGTAACAGTGTTTTTGGCTCATTTTGGGGCAATACTGTTCATGTAATGATTTTCATATCTGAAAAGGTTGTTGATTGATTTGAAGATAGATTTCTTTTATTTATTAAGAGATGACTTGGATATTGCTAGAACGATTCACTTCAGATTTTGAAAAATTGTTTTCAGATCTAAAAGAATTAGGGTTTTGTTTGCTCGATATTGATTTTGATAAGTGTGCTGCACAAACATGATATGGTAAGTCGGAAAAACATTGCCCTTGGTACAAACTGATATGATGAAGGTACAAGTCAATAATGCACAGGTACTACAGGCAATATTTTCATTGTTTGTTGCAGCAAATGCAAAGTGAATATTCAAGCAGGTTATGCAATGGCAAATCAGTGACTGATGATGCAGAAATGAAGTTTTGATGTACTGAGCACACAATGAACATATAAGATTGATCTCGAGTAATGATAATGGGTCGTGTTGCTTTGAGCACAGATTGTGTTTTGCCCAAGCACAATTTTTTTGGTTCGAGCACACTTTATCTCGGACACATCTTATTTCGGGCACATCAAGTTCAAGTGTTGAATAACCCCTAGCATATCTTTGGTCTTCTCAAGAAAACTATATTTTAGTCTCGAGCACACTTTGTTATTCAAGCAAACTCTTTTAAAAGCATACTATATTTTATCTTGAACAATTATGATTGTGAAGTGAATACTCAAGTTTGTGTTTCGAGCACACCTTCGCTCTCGAGCACACTTTTGCTCACGAGTATGCTTGGGGTTAGTAAACAAAACCTCATGATAAATCAATGCATATCTTTTTACTCTCGAGCACATTTCCTACTCACAAGCATGGCTATGTACTAGCTTGCTCGTAAAGGGAAATATGGTGTGCTCGGGATCAGAAAGTTTGTCTTTATGAAACAATTTCAAAGTTTTAAAGAAACTTTTGACATATTTGATGTCATTGACCGTTTGACAAAGCAGTTCTTTATAGATGACACTTACCCATGGGTATTTTGGTAAATTTTTCTCCAATCATCAACAAGCTTATGGAATTCAAACCTTATCAGATTTCACGACTTCATCAAGAGGTTTACAAGAACAAGTGTTGACCAAGCTTAAGGATTAATCACATTAAGTGTTAACCAACATTTGAATATTTTTAAATGAGATTTTTACAATCTTGATGAGGATGGTCAAGATTGTTTCACTAAAGACAGTTGCTACAAAATTGGGGGAGTAAAAATCTTTGAATTTCATTGAAAATGGCAAGCTTCAAATCAAGTAAAAGACTCAACTTAAGGAATAGTTGATCAAGATCAGTAATCCAAGGTTTTTCAAAGATGTTTCATCGTTTGGAATGGTTTGAATATGATTTACAAGGGAAGAGACAAATTTGAAGAATTGAAGATTATTTGATGATCACATTGAGTTTATTTCTTTTTGTGATAACCTTGTTACTTGAAGTTGATCTTTGAAGTTCAAAGCCTCGTTCATATGCCCATACAACTACATCCAAAAGTGATATGAGAGTGTTGATTCGAAATGATCAATGGGAGAAGCTTAACATGAGAGGGGGAATTTCAACGAAAGACAACAAGTTTTTGAGGTGATCATGGAAGAAATTCGATGGCATCTGTCTAAGGGTGAGTTTGTTGGGACTTATGTTTTAGACCGATGCATTGAATTAATTTGTGGATGAAAAATATATTATTTGGTCTCAAGCAAGGGTAGATGGCTTGAAGACCATGTCATGCTAGACTTGTATAAATAAATGGTTTTATTCATTTGTTTAGTATGAGTGAGTGTATTGTGTATTGAGTGAGATTTAGGGTTTAATCCCTTTGGGAGAGTCTCTGCCTCCAGGATGAGCTCTCTTGGAGGTGGCTGATATTTCTTGTTTATGTATGAGTGATGTATGAGAGTTTCATCTTTATTAGAATCAGTCGGCTAATATTTCATACTACCATTTCTATCTTTTGTGTTTTGATTACAATTGTTCATCATATTATTGATTGTTAATCAAATCAGGCTCTCTCCCAATACATCTCATCCGTCCATTATTATCATTCAAGAGTGAATACGAGTGAGATTCGATCTTAGATCGGCAATGAACTTTCTTATCCACACAGCTTCTTGAGCTGCCAATGAGGCGGCGATGTATTTTGATTCAGTGGTGGACAATGGTACCACATCTTTTTTTGCACTCTTCCAAGAGACAGCCCCACCATTCATAACGAAAGCATATCCCGATTGTGATCGAGACTTATCCAGGCTTTTACACCTTACATGGTTGGAATGTCATTTCCACATAGTAGTATCTCATCAGCTTACAATAGAAAGAAAGTAATGATGCTCCCACTTGTTGGGATGAGAAAATGAACTAAAGGATGATTGGAATCTTCCCAAACCCCCTGAAAACGGCTAAATATTGACGTCGGGCACACCTGGACATCCAAACAAGCTTTTACTTAAGCCTACAATGGTATTTTGCCTTATGGGCAGAGTTATCTTCTTGAAGTATTCCATAGTCATAATCCGAGTAGGGTTCACTTCGTCTAGCAACGTGTTCTTCAGGTCAAGCATAGTTTGCTTACTAGCAAACTGTTGACTAAACCAAGTTGATAATGCCAAGTAATTTGGAAGATCTAGCAAGGTTTGATTAATAAAATGTAGTTCGAGCATGCTTTGGGAATGTTATTCAAGAAACATTCAAATTACTTTATCTAGCAAGGTTCAACTCCGAGCAAGCTACAGTGCTACCAGCACAAGTCAAACAATGTTACTAGCAAACTTTGGTTTGCTTAACAAGTTATTATTTAATCAAGAGTTGAGGGTCCTGAATGGTACGGACTATCCCTAGATCGGCAATGAACTTTCTTATCCACGCAGCTTCTTGAGCTGCCAATGAGGCGGCGATGTATTTTGATTCAGTGGTGGACAATGGAACCACATATTTTTTTGCATTCTTCCAAGAGACTGCCCCGCCATTCATAACGAAAGCGTATCCCGATTGTGATCGAGACTTATCTCGATCAGTTTGGAAACTCGCATCCATGTAACGCTTTACAACGAGTTCCTCCTTATCAAAGCCATATGTTAGAAACACATTATTAGTCCTTCTAAGGTATTTCAATATGCTCTTAACGGCCATCCAATGGCTACTTCCCAGATTTTGTTGGAATCTACTTGTCATGCTCAAGGCGCATGAGACATCCGGTCTAGTGCATATCATTGCATACATGATGGATCCTATAACAGATGCATATGGGATTCCTTTCATTTTCTCTTGCTCATTCTTTCAGCTTGGACATTGAGACCTACAAAATATCGTTCCTCTTTGAATAGGCACCAAACCATTCTTAGAGTTCTCCATTTTGAACCTTACAAGATTTTATCTAATGATGCACTTTGGATTAAACCTATCAACGACATTGATCTATCCCTATAGATCTTTATTCCCAAAATAAAGACGGCGGCTTCACCAAGATCCTTGATGGAAAAAAATCCCTATCCAGGCTTTTACACCTTCCATGGTTGGAATGTCATTTCCACATAGTAGTATGTCATCAACATACAATAATAAGAAAGTAATGATGCTCCCACTTGTTGGGATGAGAAAATGAACTAAAGGAAGATTGGAATCTTCCCAAACTCCCTGAAAACGGCTAAGTATCGATGTCGGGCACACCTGGACATTCAAATAAGCTTTTACTTAAGCCTAGAAAGGTATTTTGCCTTCCGGGCAGAGTTATCTTCTTGAAGTATTTCTTCAGGTCAAGCATAGTTTGCTTACTAGCAAACTCTTGAGTAAACCAAGCTGATAAAGCCAAGTAATTTGGAAGATCTAGCATGGTTTGATTAATAAAATGTAGTCCGAGCATGTTTGGGAAAGTTATTCAAGAAACATTCAAATTACTTTCTCTAGCAAGGTTCAACTCCGAGCAAGCTATAGTGCTACCAGCACAAGTCAAACAGTGTTACTAGCAGACTTTGGTTTTCTTAACGAGTTATTATTTAATAAGAGATGAAGGGATTCATGAAGAATAGTTTGCTCGTAGGATCATACCAAGCAAAGTTTGCTATGATCAGGATTATTTAAGTCTGCTAGGTGAGTATTTTCTAAGGAAAATACTCCAAGTAAAGCCTATCCGGAGAACTGTTCCCAAGCACACTTCAAACTTACCAGGTCTACTCGAAGAGGATAAAAGACTCAACGTCTACCCGAAGACTTGTTTTACACTTAGTATATTTTGTATTATGATTTCTGAATATGTATTAATGATTAGTGTTTCTAGAAGGAATGACAGCTGTCAGGTGGCAGGCCTATAAATAGAATGATCTAGGGCACGCCTCATAACACACATGGGACAGACACCTGAATTGATTGACAACGATTTGACGGATGACATATTCTTACGGATATTCTGCCTATAATCATATCATTCCTTTCTTAGAAGCCTAATTATTTCCATTTTGTAATCGACTTACTATTTATTCAAATCCTATGAGTAAATCTGTGTGTGTGTGTGTGTGTCTTTATTGTGTCCTTCAAGCAACAACTAGTGTTTTATTGATTCCGCCTTTGATACACTTTTATTCTTCTCCAATCTAGCCGCGTCGTTAACCTTCTTGTCAAAACTCTAAGTGTAGGTTACGACAAAGATGGAGTGAGTGATCAATCGGGACAGACAAGTGATATCAGTGCTTTGCTCGACTACCTTGGTGAAGAATACCGTTGGGACTTATGTTTTAGACCAACGCATCGAACTAATTGGTGGATGAAAAATATTTTATTTGGTCTCAACCACTGGTGGATGGCTTTAAGAAAAAGTCATGCTAGACTAGTATAAATAGATGGTTTTATTCATTTGTCTAATATGAGTGAGTGTATTGTGTATTGAGTGAGATTTACGGTTTTATCTCTTTGAGAGAGTCTCCGCCTCCAGGATGAGGTCTCCTTGAGGTGGCTGATAATTCTTGTGTATGTATGAATGTATGTATGAGAGTTTCATCTTTATGAGAATCATCCGGCTAATATTTCATACTACCATTTTTATCTTTTGTGTTTTGATTACAATTGTTCATCCTGTTATTGATTGTTAATCAAATCAGGCTCTCTCGCAATACATCTCATCCGTCCATTATTATCATTCAAGAGTGAATACGAGTGAGATTCGATCCTAACCCGGATCCGAGCTCCGCACAGTTAAGACCGACTATTCACGCTTCCACAACCGGGGCACGGGATCACACAGTTGGTATTAGAGCAGGGTTACCGAATCGTTCAGACTAGCCACTTAACTTATTCATTTCGTTCTTGAATCCACCATGGACGTTAAACGATGAATTTCGTTGAAATTATTTTTGGGGATTTTGAAATTACTTGATGATTTGGAGAAAAGTATATGGATTGATTTCTGGGTTGATAACTCATTCGTGTTTGAATTGATCTGCCCAAGACACATATTTGAGTTGATGTAGCTAGTACGTATTGATCCAAGTCGGGTCATACCCAATAACAAGCTAGACAAACGCCACGATAATTATTATTAGATATGATCTAAGTAATGATTATCAACACTTGTATATTTGGAAAATGGGTTTTCTAAATATTTGCATTTGTGTGTAAAATAAATTATATGGATAATTTACGAGAGACGTTATTTATTCGATAAGTAACAAAACGTGTATAAGGAAATTAAACAATTTGGAAATTGGTTTTGGGGGGAAAACCCACCCACATGGGGCCGGCTCCCCTCACCCCTCTCTCCTCCTTTTGTTTGTTTCCATAACATGCAAATGATATGTATGGATGTGTAAGATTTTCTCTAACACAACACACTACACTCTTCTCACACACACATTGCTCTCTCTCTTTTCTTCTCCCATCGGAACCGAGAACAAGAGGAAGAAGAAGAACAAGGGTGTTCTTCCAAGTGTAAAGATCCCTAGCAACTTGGTGTTTGTTGATTAGCTTGTCGGGTATACAAGCTTGAAAATTCCTCATTTGGATTCTAAGCCATTCAACTCATTCATCCCTATCATTCTTATACTTGAAAGGCATGTATGTTAAACACCCTATGGTTGTGTTCTTGATAGCATGCATAATCGTATATGGATCCAGGCATTGGGTTATACATAAACGGGTTTATGTGTTTGGTAAAAACAAGATTTAAAACTAATATCTTCCGCTGCATTTTCCTTAATAATTGGTTATTTTGGACTTTGATAATCTTGCTAAAACCCAACAGTTCGGAGATTCAACATCAATTTCATATTTATTTGGTAATATCTGTCCAGATCTGATGTAACAGCGTTTTGGCTCGTTTTGGGGCAATACTGTTCATGTAATGATTTTCATATCTGAAAAGGTTATTGATTGATTTGAAGATAGATTTCTTTTATTTATTTAGAGATGACTTGGATATGGCTACAACGATTCACTTCAGATTTCGAAAAATTGTTTTCCGATCTAAAAGAATTAGGGTTTTGTTTGCTCGATATTGATTTTGATAAGTGTGCTGCACAAACATGATATGGTAAGTCGGAAAAACATTGCCCTTGGTACAAATGATATGATGAAGGTACAAGTCAAGAATGCACAGGTACTAGAGCCAATATTTTCATTGTTTGTTGCAGCAAATGCAAAGTGAATATTCAAGCAGGTTCTGCAATGGCAAATCAGTGACCAATGATGCAGAAATGAAGTTTTGATGTACTGAGCACACAATGAACATATAAGATTGATCTCGAGTAATGATAATGGTTCGTGTTGCTTCGAGTACAAATTGTGTTTTGCCCAAGCACAATTTTTTTGGTTCGAGCACACTTTATCTCGGACACATCTTATCTCGGGCACATCAAGTTCAAGTGTCGAGTAACCCCTAGCATATCTTTGGTCGTCTCAAGAAAACTATCTTTTCAGTCTCGAGCACACTTTGTTATTCGATCAAACTCTTTTACGAGCGTACTTTATTTTATCTTGAACAATTATGCTTGTGAAGTGAAAACTCAAGTTCGTGTTTTGAGCACACCTTCGCTCTCGAGCACACTTTTGCTCACGAGTATGCTTAGTGTTAGTAAAGAAAACCTCATGATAAATCAATGCATATCTTTTTACTCTCGAGCACACTTCCTACTCACAAGCATGGCTATGTACTAGCTTGCTCGTAAAGGGAAATATGGTGTGCTCGGGATCAGAAAGTGTGTCTTTATGAAACAATTTCAAAGTTTTAAAGAAACTTTTGACATATTTGATGTCATTGACCGTTTGACAAAGCAGTTCTTTATAGATGACACTTACCCATGGGTATTTTGGTAAATTTTTCTGCAATCATCAACAAGCTTATGGAATTCAAACCTTATCAGATTTCACGACTTCATCAAGAGGTTTACAAGAACAAGTGTTGACCAAGCTTAAGGATTAATCACATTAAGAGTTAACCAACATTTGAATATTTTTAAATGAGATTTTTACAATCTTGAGGATGGTCAAGATTGTTTCACTAAAGACAGTTGCTACAAAATTGGGGGAGTAAAAATCTTTGAATTTCATTGAAAATGGCAAGCTTCAAATCAAGTAAAAGACTCAACTTAAGGAATAGTTGATCAAGATCAGTAATCCAAGGTTTTTCAAAGATGTTTCATCGTTTGGAATGGTTTGAATATGATTTACAAGGGAAGAGACAAATTTGAAGAATTGAAGATTATTTGATGATCACATTGAGTTTATTTCTTTTTGTGATAACCTTGTTACTTGAAGTTGATCTTTGAAGTTCAAAGCCTCGTTCATATGCCCATACAACTACATCCAAAAGTGATATGAGAGTGTTGATTCGAAATGATCAATGGGAGAAGCTTAACATGAGAGGGGGAATTTCAACGAAAGACAACAAGTTTTTGAGGTGATCATGGAAGAAATTCGATGGCATCTGTCTAAGGGTGAGTTTGTTGGGACTTATGTTTTAGACCGATGCATTGAATTAATTTGTGGATGAAAAATATATTATTTGGTCTCAAGCAAGGGTAGATGGCTTGAAGACCATGTCATGCTAGACTAGTATAAATAAATGGTTTTATTCATTTGTTTAGTATGAGTGAGTGTATTGTGTATTGAGTGAGATTTAGGGTTTAATCCCTTTGAGAGAGTCTCTGCCTCCAGGATGAGCTCTCTTGGAGGTGGCTGATATTTCTTGTGTATGTATGAGTGATGTATGAGAGTTTCATCTTTATGAAAATCAGTTGGCTAATATTTCATACTACCATTTCTATCTTTTGTGTTTGATTACAATTGTTCATCCTATTATTGATTGTTAATCAAATCAGGCTCTCTCCCAATACATCTCATCCGTCCATTATTATCATTCAAGAGTGAATAAGATTGAGATTCGATCCAAACCCGGATCCGTGCTCCAAACCGTTATGACCGACTATTCACGCTTCCACAACCGGGGCATGGGATCACACAGAACGGGATCACACAAATACGTTGCTGATTACTGATTGAATATGTTTGATTTAAAGAATAAGTGTGACGTCAGCTGAGCACTCTTCCATTGTAGAGTGACGTCAGCAGCTCTGCTCTCCTTTACTCAGATCTGCCTTGTTTTACGGTTTAAAGTTTCTTTTTCCCTAGAACTTGTTTATTGTTATTCTTAATCTTTCTTTATTCGGACCAGATTCATCAGATATGAGAATCATACCTCAGATCTGATAATTTTCAGAAAAGTTTAAATTAAAGTTATAACTCGAAATTTCTTTTCAGTATTTGTGTTTGTTTTATAATATTTTACCAAATATCTGGTTACGAGGAGTAGGAGGTCTCTACTAACGAAATTCCTAGGCTCTATGGACAGGAAAATTATGTTAAATGGAAAGTTCTCTTTGAGGTTGTTGTTTGCTATAATGATGTGGACATGTGGAATTCCATCAAGAATGGACCTTATGTACCTGAAACAGGAGAAAATGCAAACCAAGTCATTGGTGATAGGATGAGGAAAATGGATGATCGAGCTCTTGCTATGATCAAATTGGGCCTGTCTTGGGAAATTCTGACCAAGGTTGTACATCATACCACTGCCAAGGCTATGTATGACGCAATTCTTGGAATGTTTGAAGGAGATTCCGAGTTGAAGAAAATCAAAAAGGCAAGGCTCAAGCAACAACTTGAAAGATTCAAATACAAAGAAGGTGAAAGGTTGAAATCAATTCTTGAAACATACTTGGCCATTGTGAATGAACTCAAAAAAACAGACTACGTGATGATTGATTCTGACTTAAACACCAAGTTGTTGTCATCATTCAAAAGCCGAATTTTGAACAGCTCAAGCTTGATGATGTGATTTGTTTCCTCCAAGCGGCTGAAATAGAAATGATAGAGAATGAGATGATAAAGAAGAAAGACCATGTTTCCAAGTGACAAACACAAATGCACTCATTGCTCCTATGGGAAACTTAACGACCAAAAACCAACAGCAAATACCTATCATTGAAGAACCTAATGAACTTGGTAGTGATGCACAAAAGGCATTTATTGGTGGTAGTTCAAGTAACCAAGGTAGCAAAATGTAATAAGATTAAATGACAATGTGCAACTT